>NW_026992367.1:0-12500 GCF_028769735.1 Zonotrichia leucophrys gambelii | reverse complement strand
TGACAATGATGACAATGACAATGCCAACACCGCTGTCCCCAGGTGTCCTGTGCGTTCTGCACTGTGGGAAGTTGCTGGGGTGGTGATGGATGGTGATGACAGTGACAGTGATGACAATGACAATGATGACAGTGATGACAATGACAGTGATGACGATGCCAACGATGGCACTGTCCCAAGCGTGCCGTTCGTGCTGCCCTACAGGAAGGCGCTGGGATGTTCACGTTGATGATGGTGATGGACATTGATGACAATGACAATGATGATGTTCATGTGGATGGTGACAATGATGATGGTGATGGACATTGTGATGATGACAGTGATGATGTCCCCAGGCGTGCTGTTTGTGCTGCACTGTGGGAAGGTGCTGAGATAGGGATGGATGGTGATGATGGTGATGGACATTGATGACAATGACAATGATGATGTTCATGTGGATGGTGACAATGATGATGGTGATGGACGTTGATGACAATGACAATGATGATGTCCCCAGGTGTCCCATTCGTGCTGTGCTGCAGGAAGGCGCTGGGATGGGGATGGATGGTGATGATGGTGATGGATGTTGATGATGACAATGGCAATGATGATGTTGATGTGGAGGTGACGTTGATGATGGTGATGGACATTGTGATGATGACAATGATGATGTCCCCAGGTGTGCTGTTCATGCTGCATTGCTGGACTGGTGATGGATGGTGATGATATTGATGGGTGTTGATGGCAATGATGACGTCAATGACAATGACAATGATGACATTGATGATGATGATGATGTTGTGGATGGTGACATTGATGGATGTTGATGACAATGACAACGATGATGATGATGATGATGGTGTGGATGGTGACGTTGATGGATGTTGATGACAATGCCGATGATGACAGTGACGACAACGATGACATTGATAATGACAGTGATGACAATGATGATGATGATGTTGACGGATGTTTGTGACGATGACAATGATGACAATACGCCGCTTGCAGGGGTCGTTCGTGCTGCGCTGCGGGAAGGCGCTGGGGTGGGGATGTTGATGGATGTTGGTGACAATGACAATGATGACAATGATGACAATGACAATGACAATGATGACAATGATGACAATGACAATGACAATGACAATGACACTGCTGTCCCCAGGTGTGCCGTTCGTGCTGCGCTGCGGGAAGGTGCTGGGATGGGGATGTTGATGACAATGACAATGATGTGCAATGACAATGATGACAGTGACATGACAATGACAATGACAATGATGACAATGACAATGATGATGTCCCAGGCGTGCCGTTCGTGCTGCGCTGCGGGAAGGCGCTGGGATGGGGATGTTGGTGACACTGACAATGATGACATGATGACAATGACAATGATGACAATGCAATGAATGACAATGCTGCTGTCGCAGGTGTCCCGTTCGTGCTGCGCTGCGGGAAGGCGCTGGGGTGGGGATGTTGATGAGCAATTGATGACAATGATGGACAATGACAATGACAATGACAATGGTGATGTCCCAGGTTGTGCCGTTCGTGCTGACGTGCGGGAAGGCGCTGGGGGTGGGGATGTTGGTGACAATGCAATGATGATTTGATGACAATGACAATGCCAATGACAACGATGACAATGACAACGCTGCTGTCTAGGCATCCCGTTCATGCTGCGTGCGGGAAGGCGCTGGGATGGTGATGTTGGAGCGACAATGACAATGATGACATGAAACGATGATGTCCCAGGGTCCCTTTCGTGCTGCGCTGCGGGAAGGATGGGATGGGATGTTGATCACATGATGACAATGACGACAATGACAATGTCAATGACAATGACAATTGACATGAAATGATGACATGATGACATGACAATGGTGATGTCCCAGGTGTGCCGTTCGTGCTGCGCTGCGGGAAGGCCTGGGATGGGGATGTTGATGACAATGATGACAATGAAATGATGACAATGCAATGATGACAATGACACAATGATGACAATGACAATGATGACAATGGTAATGATGACAATGACAATTGATGACACGACAACGATGACAATGATGACAATGATGACAATGACAATGATGACAATGCCAATGCTGTCCCCAGGTGTGCCGTTCGTGCTGCGCTGCGGGAAGGCGCTGGGGTGGGGATGTTGATGACAATGACAATGATGACAATGACAATGATGACAATGACAATGATGACAATGACAATGACAATGACAATGATGTCAATGATGACAATGACAATGACAATGATGACAATGACAATGACAATGATGCCAAGGCCAATGCTGCAGGTGTCCCGTTGGTGCTGCGCTGCGGGAAGGCGCTGGGATGGTGATGTTGGTGACAATGATGACAATGACAATGACAATGACAATGCTGTCCGCAGGTGTGCCGTTCGTGCTGCGCTGCGGGAAGCGCGTGGGATGGGGATGTTGATGACAATGATGACAATGACAATGACAATGATGACAATGATGATGTCCCCAGGTGTGCCGTTCGTGCTGCGCTGCGGGAAGGCGCTGGGATGGGGATGTTGATGACAGTGATGACAATGATGACAATGATGACAATGATGACAATGACAATGACAATGATGACAATGATGCCAATGCTGTCCCCAGGTGTGCCGTTCGTGCTGCGCTGCGGGAAGGCGCTGAACGAGCGCAAGGCCGAGGTGCGGCTGCAGTTCCGGGAGGTGCCCGGGGACATCTTTGCCCGGCAGTGCAAGCGCAACGAGCTGGTGGTGCGCGTGCAGCCGCGCGAGGCCGTGTACGCCAAGCTCAACACCAAGAAACCCGGCATGTTCCTGCGGCCCGAGGAGTCCGAGCTCGACCTCACCTACGGCAGCCGCTACAAGGTGCCCTGGAAGGGCCGGGAATGGGGCTTGGGGACACAAAAATGGGGTTTGGGGACACAAAAATGGGGTTTGGGGACACAGGAATGGGGTTTGGGGACACAAAAATGGGGTTTGGGGACACAGAAATGGGGTTTGGGGACACAAAAATGGGGTTTGGGGACACAAAAATGTGGGTGGGGGACCCAAAAATGGGGTTTGGGGACACAGGAATGGGATTCGAGGACACAGAGATGGGGCACAGAAACACAAAAGTGGGGTTTGGGACACAGGAATGGGGTTTGGGACACAAGAATGGGGTTTGGGACACAAAAATGGGGTTTGGGGACACAGAATGGGGTTTGGGGGGACACAAAACAAATGGGGTTTGGGGACACAAAAGTGGGGTTTGGGACACAGGAATGGGTTTGGGGAACAGAATGGGTTTGGGGACACAAAATGGGGTTTGGGGACACAGGAATGGGTTTGGGGGCACAAAATGGGATTTGGGGACACAAAAATGGGGTTTGGGACATAAAATGTGTTTGGGACACAAAAATGGGGTTTGAGGACACAAAAATGGGATTTGAGGACACAAATGGGGATAGGGACCCAAAAATGGGGTTTGGGGACACAAAAATGGGGATGGGGACCCAAAAATGGGGCATTGAGACCCAAAAACAGGGTTTGGGGAACACAGAATGGGATTCAAGGACACAGAAGGTTGGGGCACAGAACACAGAAATGGATTTGGGGACACAGGAATGGGATTTGGCGACACAGGAATGGGGCATTGACACCAAAAATGGGGTTTGGGGACCCAAAAATGGGGTTTGGGGACACAAAAATGGGGTTTGGGGACACAGGAATGGGGTTTGGGGACACAAAAATGGGGATGGGTACTGAAAGGGCAGGACGGGTGATGGGGACCCAAAAATGGGGTTGGGGACCAAAAATGGGCTTGGGGACCCAAAAATGGCGTTTGGGGACACAACAATGGGGATGGGGACACAGGAATGGGGATGGGGACACAAAAATGGGGTTTGGGGACACAAAAATGGGGCATTGAGACCCAAAAATGGGGTTTGGGGACACGGGGATGGGATTCAAGGATACAGAGATGGGGCATCAGAGACACAGAAATGGGATTTGGGGACACAGGAATGGGGATGGGGACACAAAAATGGGGTTTGGGGACACAAAAATGGGGTTTGGGGACACAGGAATGGGATTCGAGGACACAGAGATGGGGCACAGAAACACAGAAATGGATTTGGGGACCAGGAATGGGGATGGGACCACAAAAATGGGTTTGGACACAGGAATGGTTTGGGACACAAAAATGGTTTGGGGACACAGGAATGGGTTTGGGCACACAAAAATGGGGTTGGGAACACAGATGGGTTTGGGGACACAACAATGGGGATGGATACCTGGAAAGGGCAGGGGACTGGGGGATGGGGACACAAAAATGGGATTTGGGACACAAAATGGGGTTTGGGGACACAAAATGGGATTTGGGGACACAAATAATGGGGTTTGGGCACAAAATGGATTTGGGGACACAAAAATGGATGGGTTCACAAAAGTGAATGGGGACACAAAAATGGTTTGGGACACAAAAGTGGGATTGGGGACACAGGAATAGGGTTTGGGACACAGAATGGGGTTTGGGGACACAGGAATGGGGTTTGGGGACACAGGAATGGGGTTTGGGACACAAGAATGGGGTTTGGGACACAAAAATGGGGGTGGGGACACGAGAATGGATCATCCCCAAAACCCACCTGGGGAGGTTCCCAAATCCCACCTGGGCCCCCCAAAATTTACCTGGGTCCCCCAAATCCCACCTGGGGATGTTCCCAAAACCACATGGGCACCCCAAATCCCACCTGGGTCTCCCCAAAATTTATCTGGCACCCCCAAACCCCTCTGGGACCCCAAATCCACCTGGGGAGTTCCCAATCCCACCTGCCCCCCATTGTCTAATCCCACCTGGGCACCCCAAAATTTACCTGGGGATGTTCCCAAAACCACATGGGCACCCCAAATCCCACCTGGGTCTCCCCAAAATTTACCTGGGACACCCAAATCCCACCTGGGCACCCCCAAACCCCTCTGGGACCCCAAATCCCACCTGGGGAGGTTCCCAAATCCCACCTGGGCACCCCAAAATCCCACCTGGGAGGTTCCCAAATCCCACCTGCCCCCTCCCAAATCCACCTGGGCACCCCAAAATTTACCTGGGCACCCCAAATCCCACCTGGGGAGGTTCCCAAATCCCACCTGGGCACCCCAAATCCCACCTGGGCCCCCCCAAATTTACCTGGGCACCCCAAACCCCCTGGGCACCCCAAAATCTACCTGGGGATGTTCCCAAATCCCACCTGGACCCCCCCAAAATTTACCTGGGCACCCAAATCCCACCTGGATCCCCCCAAATCCCACCTGGGAGGTTCCCAAACCACATGGGCACCCCAATCCACCTGAGCACCCCAAAATTCACCTGGGCACCCCAAATCCCACCTGGGCACCCCAAAACCCCTCTGGGACCCCAAATCCCACCTGCCCCTCCTGCCTAATCCCACCTGATGCACCCCAAATCCCACCTGAGCACCCCCAAATCCACCTGGGCACCCCCAAAATTTACCTGGGCACCCAAATCCCGGGTGTCCCCCCAAACTGGTGCCCCCCCCACCCCGGGGCGCCCCCTGACCCCCGGTGCCCCCAGGACGTGAAGCTGCCGGACGCCTACGAGCGGCTGCTGCTGGACGTGATCTGCGGGAACCAAATGCACTTCGTGCGCAGGTGGGACACGGGGACACCTGGGGACATGGAGGGACATGGGGGGACAGGGGGGACACCTGGGACATGGGGGACATGGGACACCTGGGGACACTGGGGGACATGGGGGGACATGGGCACTGGGACATGGGGACATGGGACACCTGGGGACACCTGGGGGACATGGGGGGACATGGGGACACTGGGGACACTGGGGGGACATGGGGGGACATGGGGACACTGGGGACACCTGGGGGACATGGGGACACCTGGGGACACTGGGGGACATGGGGGACATGGGACACTGGGGACACACTGGGGGGACATGGGACACCTGGGGACACCGGGAGGACAGGGGACAGTGGGGACAGGGACACTGGGACATGGGGGGACATGGGGGACATGGGGGGACATGGGGACACCTGGGGGACATGGGGACACCTGGGGGACATGGGACACGGGACACTGGGGGACATGGGACACCTGGGGGACATGGGGACATGGGGACCCCTGGGGGGACATGGGGACAGTGAGAGGGGATGGGGGACATGGGGACACCTGGGACAACCTGGGGACAGGTGAGAGGGGACAGGTTGGACATGGGACAGGTGAGAGGGACAGGTGACACCTGGGGACACCTGGGACACCTGGGACAGGTGACAGGTGAGAGGGGACAGGGGACATGGGGACACCTGGGGGGACCTGGGGACACCTGGGACACCTGGGACAGGGGAGAGGGGACAGGTGGGACATGGGGACACCTGGGGACAGGTGAGAGGGACAGGTGACAGGGGAGATGGGACAGGTGACACCTGGGGATGGTGAGAGGGGACAGGTGAGGGGACAGGTGACACCTGGGGAGGGGGGACATGGTAAGGGCAGGGGGGACAGATGGGGATGGGGGGGACATGAGGATAGGTGACAAAGGGACAGGTGACACCTGGGGACAGGTGGGATCTGGAGGCAGGGGAGACAGAAGGACAGGTGGGACATGGGGACAGGTGGGATGGGACAGGTGAGGGACAGGTGGGACACAGGGACAGGTGGGACACAGGGACAGGTGGGACACGGGTGGGACAGGTGGGACATGGGGACAGGTGAGAGGGGACAGGTGGGACACGGGTGGCACAGGTGAGGCCCCTTTGGGGGGAAGGTGGCCCCAGTTTGGGGGGCGGTGCCGCTGGGCGGGGCAGGGGTACCGGGGGGTACCGGGGGGTACCGGGGGGTACTGGGGGGCCGGGCTGGGGGGGGTCCAGGTGAGTTTGAGGGCTCAGGTGGGGCCGGGCTGGGGACCTGGGGAGGGTCCAGGTGAGCCCAGGTGGGGTCTGGGGCACTTCTGGGGTGCCCCGGGTCAGATTTGGGGTCCCTGGTTGGTTTGGGGTCAGTTTTGGGGGTCCCGGCTCAGTTTTGGGTCAGTTTTGGGTCAGTTTGGGTCAGTTTTGGGGTGTCCCGGGTCAGTTTTGGGGTCCCTCGATCAGTTTTGGGTCAGTTTTGGGGGTCCCTGGTTGGTTTTGGGTCGGTTTTGGGTCAGTTTGGCTCAGTTTTGGGTCAGTTTTGGGTCAGTTTGGGTCAGTTTTGGGTCAGTTTGGGTCAGTTTGGGTCAGTTTTGGGTCAGTTTTGGGTCAGTTTGGGTCAGTTTTGGGTCAGTTTTGGGTCAGTTTGTGTCAGTTTTGGGTCAGTTTTGGCTCAGTTTTGGGTCAGTTTGTGTCACTTTGTGTCACTTTTGGGTCAGTTTTGGCTCAGTTTTGGGTCAGTTTTGGGGGGTCCCTGGTCAGTTTTGGGTCAGTTTGTGTCAGTTTGGGTCAGTTTTGGCTCAGTTTGGCTCAGTTTGGCTCAGTTTTGGCTCAGTTTTGGGTCAGTTTGTGTCAGTTTTGTGTCAGTTTGGGTCAGTTTTGGGTCAGTTTGTGTCAGTTTTGTGTCATTTTGTGTCACTGTGTCCCCCCCCCAGTGACGAGCTGCGCGAGGCCTGGCGCATCTTCACCCCCCTCCTGCACCAGATCGAGCAGCGCCGCGAGCGCCCCCTCCCGTACCGATACGGCAGGTGCGGCACCGGGCACCGGGCACCGGGGGCACCGGGGGGGCTTTGGGGGGCACCGGGGGGCACCGGGCACCGGGGGGCACCGGGGGGCACCGGGGGGTGTGGGGGGCACCTGGGGGGCACCGGGGGGATTATCTAGGGGCACCGGGGGCACCGGGGGGGCACCGGGCACCGGGGGGTTATCTGGGGGGCACCGGGGGGGGATATGAAGTGATTTGGGGGGCCTTGGGTGGGTCTGGGGGGTATCTGGGGGGCTGGGAGGGCACCTGGGGGGCAGTATCTGTGGGGGGGGGCTGATGCTGGGGGTCCTGTTGGGGGTCTCACTGAGGATTTGGGGGGTCCTGTTGGGTATTGGGGGTCCCATTGAGTACTGGGGGTCCCGTTAGGTACTGGGGGGTCCCGTTGGGGATTTGGGAGTCCCGTTGGGTTCTGGGGGTCCCGGGGGTCTCACTGAGGATTTGGGGTTCCCATTGGGTACTGGGGGTCCCGTTGGGTATTGGGGGGTCCCATTGGGCATTGGGGGTTCCCGGGGGTCCCGTTGGGTTCTGGGGGTCCCCGTTGGGTACTCGGGGGGTGCTGTTAGGTATTGGGGGTCCCGGGGGTCTCACTGAGGATTGGGGGGGTCCCGTAGGGTTCTGGGGGGTCCTGGGGTCCCGTTGGGGATTTGGGGGTTCCCGTTGGATACTGGGGGGTCCCAGGGGTCTCACTGAGGATTTGGGGGTCCCGTGGGGTACTCGGGGGGTCCCATTGGGGGTTTGGGGGGGTCCCGGGGGTCCCATTGATTACTGGGGGGGTCCCATGGGGTACTGGGGGGTCCTGTTGGGGATTTGGGGGTCCCGTTAGGTATTGGGGGGCCCCATTGGGGATTTGGGGGGGTCCCAGAGGTCTTGCTGGGTATTTGGGGTTCCCGTTGGGTACTGGGGGGTCCCGTTAGGTATTGGGGGTCCCGGGGGTCTCACTGAGGATTTGGGGGTCCCGTTGGGTATTGGGGGGTCCCATTGGGGATTTGGGGGGTCCCGGAGGTCCTGCTGGGTATTTGGGGTTCCCATTGGGTACTGGGGGTCCCGGGGGTCTCACTGAGGATTGGGGGGGTCCCATTGGGTACTGGGGGTTCCCGGGGTTCCCGTTGGGTACTGGGGGTCCCCTTTGGTTCTGGGGGTCCCGTTGGGTACTCGGGGGGTCCCATTGGGGATTTGGGGGGTCCCAGAGGTCTTGCTGGGTATTTGGGGTTCCCATCGGGTACTGGGGGTTCCCGGGGTCTCACTGAGGATTTGGGGGTCCCGTTGGGTATTGGGGGTCCCGTTGGGTACTGGGGGTTCCCGCTGGGTATTGGGGGGTCCTGTTGGGGATTTGGGAGGGGGGGGGGTCCCGGGGGTGCTGTTGGGGATTTGGGGGTTCCCGTGGGGTACTGGGGGTCCCTGGGGTCTCACTGAGGATCTGGGGGTCCCATTGCGTTCTGGGGGATCCCATTGAGTACTGGGGGTTCCCGGGGGTCCCGTTGGGTTCCCGGGGGTCCCGTTAGGTATTGGGGAGTTCCATTGGGTATTGGGGGTTCCCGGGGGTCCCATTGGGTATTGGGGGTTCCCGGGGGTCCCATTGGATTCTGGGGGTCCCCTTTGGTCCCGGGGGTCCCATTGTGTACTGGGGGGTCCCGTTGGGTCCCGGGGTTCCCGGAGCCCCCCCTGACCCCCCTGACCCCGCCCCTTCCCCCCCCCCGCAGCCGTGGCCCCCCCGAGGCGGACGCGCTGCTGCGGCGGGCGGGGTTCCTGTACGAGGGCACGTACCGGTGGGTGCCGCCCCCCGGGCCCGAGCCCCGCCCCTGACCCGCGGACGGACCCAAAAACAGCCCCGGGCTCTGGGCGGGGGGCGCCCCAGGGACCCCCATGGACCCCCTATGGACCCCCCATGGACCCCCCATAGACCCCCCATAGACCCCCCATAGACCCCCCATGGAGCCCCCATGGACCCCCCATAGATCCCACCCCATCCTGCCCCATGTACCCCCCCATCCTGCCCCATGGACCCCCCATGGACCCCCCATGAACCCCCCCATGGACCCCCCCCATCCTGCCCCATAGACCCCCCCATGGACCCCCCATCCTGCCCCATGGACCCCCCCACCCTGCCCAATAGATCCCCCCATCCTGCCCCATAGATCCCCCCATCCTGCCCCATAGATCCCCCCATAGACCCCCCATAGACCCCCCATAGATCCCACCCCATCCTGCCCCATAGATCCCCCCAACCCTGCCCCATGGACCCCACAGAGCCCCCATCCTGCCCCATGGACCCCTCATAGACCCCCCATAGACCCCCCATGGACCCCCCCCATCCTGCCCCATAGACCCCCCATCCTGCCCCATGGACCCCCCATAGACCCCCCATCCTGCCCCATGGATCCCCCCATCCTGCCCATGGACCCGCCTTAGACCCCCAACCCTGCCCCATGGACCCCCCATGGACCCCCATCCTGCCCCATGGACCCCCCACCCTGCCCCATGGATCCCCCCCCTATCCCGCCCCATGGACCCCCCCAACCCCGCCCCATGGACTCCCCAACCCTGCCCCATGGACCCCCCAACCCTGCCCCATGGACCCCCCAATCCTGCCCCCCAGAGCCCCCGGCACACTCCAGCCCCCCAAAAACCCCTCTGGGCTGGGGGTGACCCCCAGAGCCCCCCAACCCTGCCCCATAGAGCCCCCCAACCCTGCCCCATAGAGCCCCCCCCCCCCCAGAGCCCCCCAACCCTGCCCCATAGAGCCCCCCAACCCCGCCCCATAGAGCCCCCCCCCCCCGGGCCCCCCAACCCCGCAGCTGGGACCAAAGCTCCCCCTCCCCCAATCAAGACCCCAAAGCTTAATTAGCCCCTCATTATCCCTCCCCCCCCCCCAAACCGGGAGCAATTAATGATTAACGCAAATCAATCAATCGATTAACGTGCTATATTAACCAGGACCAATTAAACCCACCTTTGGCTAATTAATTGTCACCAGCACCTCCTAATTGCCCCCACTGTGGAACTTGGGGGGCAGGACCCCAAACTTGGGGGGCAGAGCCCCAAACTTTGGGGGCAGAACCCCAACATTGGAGAGATTTAGGACCCCAACAGTTGGAGGGCAGGACCCCAAACTTGGGGGGCAGAACCCCAAACTTGGGGGGCAGAGCCCCAAACTTGGGGGGCAGAACCCCAACATTGGAGAGATTTAGGACCCCAAAGGTTATGGGGCAGGACCCCAAACTTGGGGGGCAGGGCCCCCAAACTTGGGGGGCAGAACCCCAACATTGGGGGGTTTAGGACCCCAACAGTTGGGGGGCAGAACCCCAAAGGTTATGGGGCAGGACCCCAACATTGGGGGGTTTAGGACCCCAACAGTTGGGGGGCAGAACCCCAAAGGTTATGGGGCAGGACCCCAACACTGGGGGCTCAGGACCCCAATATTTGTGGGGTGATGAGCACTGGCACTTATGGGGCAGGACCCCAACACCTGTGGGGCAGAATCCCAAAGTTTGGGGGCTCAGGACCCCAACACTTGGGGGGTGAGAACCCCCATACTTATGGGGCAGGACCCCAATCTTGGGGGGCAAAACCCCAACATTGGGGGGGAGTCAGGACCCCAACAGTTGTGGGGCAGAACCCCAAACTTATGGGGCAGAACCCCAACATTGGGGGGCAGGATCCCAACACTTGTGGGGTCATGAGCTCTGGCACTTATGGGGCAGGACGCCTTATGGGGTCAGGACCCCTGGCACTTATGGGGCACAACCCAACACTTGTGGGGCAGGACCCCAAACTTGGGGGGCAGAACCCAAACACTTGGGGGGTCATGACCGCTGGCACTTATAGGGCAGAACCCCTGGCCCTTCAAGGAAAGAACCCCACACTTGTGGGGCAGAACCCCAACAGTTATGGGGCAGAACCCCAAACTTGGGGGGCAGAACCCCAATAGTTGTGGGGCAGAACCCCAATAGTTATGGGGCAGAACCCCAACATGTGGGGGGCAAAACCCCTGGCACTTGTGGGGCTGGACTGCAACACTTGTGGGGTCAGGACCTCAAACCTGGGGAGCAGGACCCCGATAGTTGTGGGGCACAACCCCAACATCTGTGGGGCAGGACCCCAACACTTGTGGGGAAAAACCTCAAACCTGGGGGGCAGAACCCCAAACTTGGGGGGGTGGAACCCCCACACTTATGGGGCAGGACCCCAACATTTGGGGGGCAAAACCCCTGGCACTTGTGGGGCAGGACCCCAACACTTGTGGGGCAAAACCTCAAACTTGTGGGGCAGAACCCCGGAACTTGTGGGGTCAGGATCCCAAATTTGGGGGGTCAGAACCCCCACACTTATGGGGCAGGACCCCAACACTTGGGGGGTCATGACCGCTGGCACTTATGGGGCAGGACGCCTTATGGGGTCAGGACCCCTGGCACTTATGGGGCACAACCCCACACTTGGGGGGCAGAACCCAAACACTTGGGGGGTCATGACCGCTGGCACTTATGGGGCAGAACCCCTGGCCCTTCAAGGAAACAACCCCACACTTGTGGGGCAGAACCCCAACAGTTATGGGGCAGGGCCCCTTATGGGGTCAGGACCCCAAACTTGGGGGGCAGAACCCCCAACTTGGGGGGTCAGGACCCCTGGTACTTGTGGGGCAGAACCCCCACATTGGGGGCAGAATCCCAACAGTTATGGGGCAGGGCCCCTGGCACTTATGGGGCACAACCCCAACACTTATGGGGTCATGACCACTGGCACTTATGGGGCAGAACCCCCACACTTGTGGGGCACAATTGCCGTGGGGGGGGGGAATCCCTGGACCCCCAAAGGGGGCGGGGCCGAGGGGCGGG
>NW_026992366.1:0-106799 GCF_028769735.1 Zonotrichia leucophrys gambelii | reverse complement strand
GGCCCCCCTCGGGGGGGACAAACAGACACCAAAATTATCCTAAAAATCCCAAAATCACCTGGCGGTACACCTGGAACCCCCTGCGGACACTGGGGGAGACAGACACCAAAATTATCCTAAAAATCCCAAAATCACCTGGCGGTACACCTGGAACCCCCTGCGGACACTGCGGGACAAACCCCAAAATCACCCCAAAATCACCCCAAAATCACCTGGTGGTACACCTGGAACCCCCTGCGGACACTGGGGGGACACAGCGGGGTCACAGACCCCAAAAACCCCAAAATCACCCCAAAATACACCTGGAATCCTCCATACAACCTGCAGGGACAGAGACCCCAAAAAACCCCAAAATCACCCCAAAACACACCTGGAACCCCCCTGTGCACACTGTGGGGTCACAGACCCCAAAAACCCCAAAATCAACCCCAAAACACACCTGGAACCCCCCTGTGCACACCGTGGGGTCACAGACCCCAAAACCCCAAAATCACCCCAAAACACGGCTGGAACCCCCCTGTGCACACTGGGGGTCACAGACCCCAAAAACCCCAAAATCAACCCCAAAACACACCTGGAACCCTCCTGTGCACACCGTGGGGTCACACACCCCAAAAACCCCAAAATCAACCCCAAAACACACCTGGAACCCCCCTGTGCACACTGCAGGGACAGGGGCTCAGACCCTCCAGGGACCCCCACCCAGAGACCCCAAATCCCCACAGGACCCCCCAAATTCCCCATTTCCCGTACCTGGCGTGGTCCAGCGCAGACAGGGACCCCCTAGGACCCCCCAAATTCCCAATCCCCCCATACCGGGTGTGGTCCAGCGTGGACAGGGACCCCCAAACCTCCCCAGGACCCCCCAAATTCCCCATTTCCCGTACCTGGCATGGTCCAGCGCGGACAGGGACCCCCCAGGACCCCCCAAATTCCCCATTTCCCGTACCTGGCGTGGTCCAGCGCCGACAGGGACCCCCCAAATTCCCCATTTCCCGTACCTGGCGTGGTCCAGCGCAGACAGGGACCCCCCAAATTCCCCATTTCCCGTACCTGGCGTGGTCCAGCACAGACAGGGACCCCCCAAATTCCCATTTCCCGTACCTGGCGTGGTCCAGAGCAGACAGGGACCCCCCAAATTCCCCATTTCCCGTACCTGGCGTGGTCCAGCACGGACAGGGACCCCCCAACCTCCCCAGGACCCCCCAAATTCCCCATTTCCCGTACCTGGCGTGGTCCAGAGCAGACAGGGACCCCCCAAACCCCCCCAAATTCCCCATTTCCCGTACCTGGCGTGGTCCAGAGCAGACAGGGACCCCCCAAACCCCCCCCTAAATTCCCATTTCCCGTACCTGGCGTGGTCCAGAGCAGACAGGGACCCCCCAAACCCCCCAAATTCCCCATTTCCCGTACCTGGCGTGGTCCAGCGCCGACAGGGACCCCCCCAAACCCCCCCAACCCCCCATTTCCCGTACCTGGCATGGTCCAGCGCGGACAGGGACCCCCCAAATTCCCCATTTCCCGTACCTGGCGTGGTCCAGCACAGACAGGGACCCCCCCAAACCCCCCCAAATTCCCCATTTCCCGTACCTGGCGTGGTCCAGCGCCGACAGGGACCCCCCAAATTCCCCATTTCCCGTACCTGGCGTGGTCCAGCGCCGACAGGGACCCCCCAGGACCCCCCAATTTCCCCATTTCCCGTACCTGGCGTGGTCCAGCGCCGACAGGAAGCCGCCGTGGCTCCAGGGCAGGTTCGGGGGGTGCAGCTCCAGCTCCCCCGCGCTCACGGGGCCCCCCCCGAGTGACAGGGACAGGGCCACGGCCACGGAGCCCCCCCCTGCCAGCGCCCCCAGCACGGCCAGGGACCACCGGGAGCGGGGACGGCCCGGGAACGACGACAGCGACACCTGGGGGGACAGGGACAGGTCAGGGACAGGTCAGGGACATTGGGGACACCTGGGGGGACAGGGACACCTGGGGACACAGGGACAGGTCAGGGACATTGGGGACACAGGGACAGGTCAGGGACAGGTCAGGGACATTGGGGACACAGGGACAGGTTAGGGACAGGTCAGGGACATTGGGGACACCTGGGGGGACAGGGACAGGTCAGGGACACCTGGGGGGACAGGGACAGGTCAGGGACAGGTCAGGGACATTGGGGACACAGGGACAGGTCAGGGACACCTGGGGGGACAGGGACAGGTCAGGGACAGGTTAGGGACATTGGGGACACCTGGGGGGACAGGGACAGGTCAGGGACATTGGGGACACAGGGACAGGTTAGGGACAGGTCAGGGACAGGTCAGGGACAGGTCAGGGACATTGGGGACACAGGGACAGGTCAGGGACATTGGGGACACAGGGACAGGTTAGGGACACCTGGGGGGACAGGGACAGGTCAGGGACACTGGGGACACAGGGACAGGTTAGGGACAGGTCAGGGACACCTGGGGGACAGGGACACCTGGGGAGGGACAGGGACAGGTCAGGGACAGGTCAGGGACATTGGGGACACAGGGACAGGTTAGGGACATTGGGGACACCTGGGGGGACAGGGACAGGTCAGGGACAGGTCAGGGACAGGTCAGGGACATTGGGGACACAGGGACAGGTCAGGGACACCTGGGGGGACAGGGGTGTCAGGGACACCTCCGAAGGACACAGGGACACCAGGGTGGGGATGGGGGGGGTCAGAGGTGACAGGGACACGTGGGGGGGACAGGGACACTTGGAGGGGACACAGGGACATTGTGGGAGAGGAGACAGGGACACCTTGGGTGGGGGGACAGGCGTGACAGGGACACGGACACGTGGGGAGGGGACACGGACACCTGGGAGGGGACACACGGACACCTGGGGTGACACAGGGACACCTGGGGTGACACAGGGACACCTGGGTGACACAGGGACACCAGGGGGACACGCGGCCACCCAGGGGCACCGGGGACCCCAAGCTTTGGGGGGGACAAAAGCAATGGGGGGGTCCCGGGAACAGCGGGAACACCGGAATTACCGGGAACAGAAACAGCGGGAACAGCGGGAACACCGGGAATGGAATAGTGGGGACACCGGAATTACCGGGAACAGAAACACCGGGAACAGAGGGAACACCGGGAACGGAATAGTGGGGACACCGGAATTACCGCGAACAGAAACAGCGGGAACACCGGGAATGGAATAGTGGGGACACCGGAATTACCGCGCTCAGAAACAGCAGGAATACCGGAATTACCGGGAACACCGGGATCAGTGGGAATACCGGGAACGGGAACACCGGGGACAGCGGGAATAGCGGCAATGGGAACAGCGGGAATAGCGGAATTACCGGCAACAGAAACAGCGGGAGCACCGGGAATGCTGGAATTAGCGGGAGCGGGAATGGCAGGGATACCGGGAATGGGAACACCGGGGATACCGGAATTACCAAGAACACCGGGACCGGGAATGGAAGAGCGGGGACACCGGGATTACCGGGAGCGGGAGCAGCGGGGATCTCGGCAATGGGAACACCGGGGATGGCGGGAATAGCGGGGATACCGGAACTGCCGGGAGCGGCGCGAAGGGCGGGCAGAGGGCACCGCGGGCACGCGGCGAACGGGACAACCGAGGGCACCGGGAACCGGGCACACCGGGAACCGGGCACACCGGGAACCGGGCACACCGGGCGGGGCTCGGGCAGGAACCGGGGACACCGGGAACTGAGAGGGGCCGGGAATGGAACCGGGGACACCACGCGGGGCTCGGGAACACCGGGACAGGCACGGAGGAGCACCGGGAACCGGGAAGGGCCGGGAGTGGAACCGGGAAAAGGGAACACCGAGCACACCGGGAACCGGGAGCGGAACCGGGAGCACCGCGCAGCGCTGGGAAGCACCGGGCACACCGGGGCAGGCACCGACAGCTCCCAGGTAGGGCCGGGGATCACCGGGAACCGAGAGGGGCCAGGAATGGAACCGCGGCACGGGACAGGAAGGGCCGGGAGCGGACGGACCGGAACAGGAAGGGCCGGGAGCGGAACCGAGGACACCGGGAACCGAGAGGGGCCAGGAATGGAACCGGGGACACCGGGAACCGGGAAGGGCCGGGAGCGGAACCGGGGACACCGGGAACCGGGAAGGGCCGGGAAAGGACGGGACACGGGAAGGAAGGGCGGGACGACCGGGGACACCGGGAACCGGGAAGGGCCGGGAGCGGAACCGGGGACACCATGTGGGGTTGGGGCAGGAGCCGGGAGCACCGTTCGGGAGCACGGCGCACACCGGGGCAGGCACCGCCAGCCCCGAGCACGGCCGCTCCCGTCCCTCACCCGCTCCCCGCGGAGCCCCAGCGCCGGGGCCGCGCGGTGCCCTCCGTGAGGGGCCGGCCCGCGCCGTGACCTTGCGCGGGGCCGCACTCACCGTGGCGGGGCCGGGGCCGCGGTGCGGGCGCAGCAGCGAGCGCGGGGGAGCCGGGCCGGGCCGCGCCGGGCCCGGGAGCAGCCGCAGCCCCGGGAGGCCCCGCAGGCCCCGCAGCGCCGCCATCGCCGAGGTCGAGGGGACGCGCCGCGACGCCCCCGGAACTGACGTCAGAGGGAGGGATGGGAGTGACGTCACCGACAGGCACGTGACACGGTAACGGCTTTTATTGCGGCGCCCCCTGGCGGAGGGAGGGGGAGGAGCACGGGGAGAGACCACGCCCACACGGTAGACCACGCCCCCGAACGAACCCCATGCCTGTGAACAAAACCGCGCCCCTGCAAAAAGCCACGCCCCTTAAGAAACCACGCCTCCCACACATAAGAGAGGCCATTAACAAAGGCTGTGCCCATTAACAAACCACGTAAGACACGCTCATTAACAAACCATGTAAGACACGCCCATTTATAAAGCCACGCCCCTTAACAAATTGCCCCTGCACATAAGCCACGCCCATTAAAACAACTCTGCAAACACACACCTAACAACTATGTAAGACACGCTTAAAAGCCACGCCCTTATGAATCATGTCCATTAACAAAGCACACATTAAGCACACTCCTGTGATAATACATGCCTATTAACAAACCCACGCCCCTTAATGAATCATGTCCATTAACACAAGCCACACCCATTAACAAGCCACGCCCCTTGTGCATAAGACATGCACATTAACAAAAGCCACGCCCATCAACCACGCCTCTCACATGACACATGGCCATTAACAAACCACGCCTCCCCACACATAAGACACGCCCCTTAACACAGGCCACACCCCTTAATAAACCACATCTCTTGCACATAAGCCACGCCCATTAACAAAGCCGTGCCCATTAATGAACCACGCCCTGGGCTCTGTCTGTGTGTCCATCCAGGGCTCTGTCCGTGTGTCTGTCTGGGGCTCTGTCCATGTGTCTGTCCGTGTGTCCATCTGGGGGTCTGTCCGTGTGTCTGTCCATGTGTCTGTTGGTGGCTCTGGCTGTGGCTCTGTCCGTATGTCCGTCCGTGTGTCTGTGGGTCCATCCAAGGGTCCTCCCATGTGTCTGTAGGCCCATTGTGGGTCTGTCCGTGTGTCTGTCTGCGGCTCTGTCCGTGTGTCCATCCGGGGCTGTCACTGTCACAGGGGTCCCTCTGTGGGACTGTCCGTGGGCCTGTGCCTGCTGGACATCTGTCCGTGTGTCCGTCTGTGTGTCCATCCCCGTGTCCGTGTGTCCATCCCCTGTCCGTGTGTCCATCCCTGTGTCCGTGTGTCCATCCCTGTCTGCGTGTCCATCCCTGTGTCCGCGTGTCCATCCCCGTGTCCGTGCGTCCATCCCCGTGTGTGTGTGTCCATCCCTGTGTCCGTGTGTCCATCCCCTGTCCGTGTGTCCATCCCTGTGTCTGTGTGTCCATCCCGTCTGTGTGTCCATCCCCGTGTCCATCCCCTTGTCGCCACCCGTGTCCGTGGTCCGTCCCTGTGTCTGTCTGTCTGTCCATCCTTTTTCTCAGCAGAGCCGTTCCACAGCAGAGCCAGCAGGATGGGTGCCCCCAGGTGACCATGGGGGCTCAGGTGAGGGGTCTGTGGGTCTGTCCCTGTGTCCGTGTGTCCGTCCATGTCCATCATTTCCAGAAGAGCACGTTCCAGAGCAGCAGCCAGCAGGGTGGGCCCCCGGGAGGCAGGGGGACTCAGGTGACGGTCTGTCCGTGTGTCCTGTGTCCATGCCGTGTCCGTGTGTCCATGCCATGTCCGTGTGTCCGTCCCCATGGTTTATTTCCAGAAGAGCACGTTCCAGAGCAGCAGCCAGCAGGGGTACGCCCCCAGGCAGAGCAGGGGGCTCAGGTGAGGGGTCTTCTCTGTCCTGTGTCCATGCGTGTCCGGTGCCTGCCCATGTTATTTCCAGAAGAGCACGTTCCAGAGCAGCAGCCAGCAGGGATAGGCCCCCAGGCAGAGCAGGGGGCTCAGGTGAGGGGTCTGTCCGTGTGTCCGTGTGTCCGTCCCCATGGTTTATTTCCAGAAGAGCACGTTCCACAGCAGCAGCCAGCAGGGGTAGGCCCCCAGGCAGAGCAGGGGGCTCAGGTGAGGGGTCTCTCCGTGTGTCCCTGTGTCCATGCCATGTCCGTGTGTCCATCCCCATGGTTTATTTCCAGAAGAGCACGTTCCAGAGCAGCAGCCAGCAGGGATAGGCCCCCAGGCAGAGCAGGGGGCTCAGGTGCGCCCCGTGCAGGTGCTCCTGCAGCAGCCCCTGGCCCAGCGCCCCCAGGAAGCGCTGCCAGGCCTCGCCCAGCCCCGCTGGTGCCTCCAGCAGCTCCCGCTCCAGCAGCACCGCCAGGAACAGCGACAGACCCGGCGTGGTGAGAACCAGCAGGATGGCCAGGGGCAGCCTGAAATGGGGAGGGGGGTTAGAGACACCTGGGACCACCCTGAGACCACCCAGGAACAGCGACAGACCCGGGGTGGTGAGAACCAGGAGCATGGCCAGGGGCAGCCTGAAATGGGGAGGGGGGTTAGAGACACCTGGGACCACCCTGAGACCCCCAGGAACAGGGACAGACCAGACGTGGTGAGAACCAGCAGGATGGCCAGGGGCAGCCTGCAATGGGGAGGGGCTGTTAGAGACACCTGAGACCCCAGAGACCACCCTGAGACCCCCAGGAACCACCCAGGAACCAAGACAGACCAGACGTGGTGAGAACCAGGAGCACGGCCAGGGGCAATCTGGGGGGGACAGGGGGGTTAGAGACACCTGGGACCACCCTGAGACCACCCAGGAACAGCGACAGACCAGGAGCACGGCCAGGGGCAATGTGGGGGGGACAGGGGGGTTAGAGACACCTGGGACCACCCTGAGACACCTGGGAACTAAAGTGTCCCCAGGGGCTCTCCCCTGTCCATAAGGTGTCCCCAGGTGTGTCTCACCTGTCCCCAGGCTGCCCCCATGTCCCCAGGTGTGTCTCACCTGTCCCCAGGCTGCCCCCATGTCCCCAGGTGTCCCAGGTGTGTCTCACCTGTCCCCAGGTGTGCCCAGGTGTCCCTCACCTGTTTCCCCCAGGTCTTATGGTGGCCGCAGGTGGCACCAGGGTGTCCCCAGGCTCTCCCCATGTCCCCAGGTGTCCCCAGGTGTGTGTCACCTGTCCCCAGGTTGCCCCCATGTCCCCAGGTGTCCCCAGGTGTGTCTCACCTGTCCCCAGGTGTCCCCAGGTGTGTCTCACCTGTTTCCCCCATGTCTCACCTGTTTCCCCCAGGTCTCATGGTGGCCGCAGGTGGCACCAGGGTGTCCCCAGGCTCTCCCCATGTTCCCAGGTGTCCCAGGTGTGTGTCACCTGTCCCCAGGTGTCCCTCACCTGTTTCTCCCAGGTCTCATGGTGGCTGCAGGTGGCACCAGGTGTCCCCAGGCTCTCCCCATGTCCCCAGGTGTGCCCAGGTGTCCCTCACCTGTCCCCAGGTGTCCCTCACCTGTTTCCCCAGGTCTCATGGCAGCCACAGGTGGCACCAGGGTGTCCCCAGGCTCTCCCCATGTCCCAGGTGTGCCCAGGTGTCTCACCTGTCCCCAGGTGCCCCAGTGTCCCTCACCTGTTTCCCCCAGGTCTCACAGCAGCCACAGGTGGCACCAAGGTGTCCCCAGGTGTGCCCAGGTGTCCCTCACCTGTTTCCCCCAGGTATCACAGCAGCCACAGGTGGCACCAGGGTGTCCCTCACCTGTCCCCAGGTGTGTCTCACCTGTTTCCCCCGGGTCTCACAGCAGGCGCAGGTGGCACCAGGGTGTCCCTCACCTGTCCCCAGGTGTGTCTCACCTGTTTCCCCCGGGTCTCACAGCAGCCACAGGTGGCACCAGGGTGTCCCCAGGTGTGTCTCACCTGTTTCCCCCGGGTCTCACAGCAGCCACAGGTGGCACCAGGGTGTCCCCATGTTCCCAGGTGTCCCAGGTGTGTGTCACCTGTCCCCAGGTGTCCCCAGGTGTCCCTCACCTGTTTCCCCCGGGTCTCACGGCGGCCGCAGGTGGCACCAGGGTGTCCCTCACCTGTCCCCAGGTGTCCCTCACCTGTTTCCCCCGGGTCTCACGGCGGCCGCAGGTGGCACCAGGGTGTCCCCAGGCTGTCCCCATGTCCCCAGGTGTCCCAGGTGTGTGTCACCTGTCCCCAGGTGTCCCTCACCTGTTTCCCCCGGGTCTCATGGCAGCCGCAGGTGGCACCAGGGTGGCCCCAAGCCTTCCCAATGTCCCCAGGTGTCCCTCACCTGTCCCCAGGTGTCCCTCTCACCTGTTTCCCCCGGGTCTCACGGCAGCCACAGGTGGCACCAGGTGTCCCCAGGCTCTCCCCATGTCCCCAGGTGTGCCCAGGTGTGCCCAGGTGTGTGTCACCTGTCCCCAGGTGTCCCCAGGTGTGTCTCACCTGTTTCCCCCGGGTCTCACGCGCTGCAGGTGGCACCAGGGTGTCCCCAGGTGTGCCCAGGTGTGCCCATGTGTCCCTCACCTGTCCCCAGGTGTGCCTCACCTGTTTCCCCCGGGTCTCACGGCGGCCGCAGGTGGCACCAGGGTGTCCCCATGTGTCCCCAGGTGTCCCTCACCTGTTTCCCCCGGGTCTCACGGCAGCCGCAGGTGGCACCAGGGTGGCGCCCAGCAGGAAGCCCAGGGAGAAGTTGAGCAGGGCCAGGCACGAGAGCAGCAGGGCCAGGGCCAGCAGGGCCACCAGCTTGAGGGACATCCAGCCACGCTGGCCACCCCCGGACAGGGCCCTGTGGGGACAGGGACACAGTGTGACACAGTGCCACCATCCCTGTGACAGGGCCACCAGCTTGAGGGACATCCAGCCGCGCTGGCCACCCCCGGACAGGGCCCTGTGGGGACAGGGACACAGTGTGACACGGTGTGACCACTGTCACCATTCCCAGGGACATCCAGCCGCGCTGGCCACCCCCGGACAGGGCCCTGTGGGGACAGGGACAGTGTTAGTGTCACAGTGTCACACAGTGCCACCATCCCAGGGACATCCAGCCGTGCTGGCCACCACCTGAGAGAGCCCTGGGGACAGGGACAGTGTTAGTGTCACAGTGTCACACAGTGCCACCATCCCTGTCACCATCCCTGTCACACAGTGTGACACAGTGCCACCATCCCTGTGACACAGTGCCACCACCCCTGTCACCATCCCTGTCCACAGCTGACACATGCCACTCCCTGTGACACAGGCCACTCCTGTGACACAGTCCACCATCCCAGGGACATCCAGCCGCGCTGGCCACCCCTGAGAGAGCCCTGGGGACAAAGGGACACACGGTGTCACCATCCCTGTCACATGGTGTCACCACCACCAGTGTCACACACTGGGACCAGCCCACACCGGTACCTGTGCCAGCTCACCTGTGTGTACCTGTGGGGCAGTGCCAGCTCACCTGTGGGTGCTGTGGGGCAGTGCCAGCTGTACCTGTGTGTACCTGTGGGTACCTGTGGGTGCTGTGGGGCAGCGCTATCCCAGCCACATAGATGCCAATCAGTGCCAGCCCCACACCTGTACCTGTGGGTGCTGTGGGGCAGTGCCAGCTGTACCTGTGTGTGCTGTGGGTACCTGTACCAGCTCACCTGTGGGTGCTGTGGGGCAGCGCCATCCTATAGCTGTACCTGTGTGTACCTGTGGATGCCATGGGGCAGTGCCAGCTCACCTGTGGGTGCTGTGGGGCAGTGCCAGCTGTACCTGTGTGTACCTGTGGGTACCTGTGGGGCAGTGCCAGCTCACCTGTGGGTGCTGTGGGGCAGTGCCAGCTGTACCTGTGTACCTGAGGTGCTGTGGATGCATGGGGCAGTGCCAGCGTCACCTGTGTGTACTGTGGGCGTGCCAGCTGTACCTTGTGTGTACCTCTGTGTTACCTGTGGATCCTTGGGGCAGTGCCAGCTCACCTGTGGGTGCTGTGGGGCAGCGCCATCCTACCATAAATGCATCAGTGCAGCCCAGCCATACCTGTGGGTGCTGTGGGTACCTGTGGGGCAGTGCCCCCTCACCTGTGCGTGCTGTGGGGCAGCGCCATCCCCGCCACGTAGATGCCAATCAGTGCCAGCCCCACACCTGTACCTGTGGGTACCAGCTCACCTGTGGGTGCTGTGGGGCAGTGCCAGCTGTACCTGTGTGTACCTGTGTGTACCTGTGGATGCCATGGGGCAGTGCCCCCTCACCTGTGGGTGCTGTGGGGCAGCGCCAGCTGTACCTGTGTGTACCTGTGTGTACCCTGTGGATGCCATGGGCAGTGCAGGTCACCTGTGGTGTGTGGCAGCCCATCCGTCACGTAGTCCCATCGTGCCAGCACCCACCTGTATTGTGGTACTGTGCAGCTCCCCTTTGGGGTGGGAGCTGTCGCCCATTGCCATCCTAGCTGTACCTGTGTGTACCTGTGGATGCATGGGGCAGTGCCCCCTCACCTGTGGGTGCTGTGGGCGTGCAGCTGTACCTGTGTGTACCTGGGTGCTGTGGCAGTGCCAGGCCATCTGTGCGGTGGGCAGCGCCATCCTATAGCTGTACCTGTGTGTACCTGTGTACCTGTGGATGCCTGGGGCTGTGCCAGGCTCACCTGTGGGTGCTGTGGGGCAGTGCCACTCACCTGTGGGTGCTGTGGGGCAGTGCCAGCTGTACCTGTGTGTACCTGTGGATGCCATGGGGCAGTGCCCCCTCACCTGTGGGTGCTGTGGGGCAGCGCCATCCCCGCCACGTAGATGCCAATCAGTGCCAGCACCACGGCCTCGGCCTCGCCCACGGGGAAGTGCTGGGTGGCCACGGCCTGGCCCCTCACGGGCAGCAGGTACAGGGCAGTGCCAGCCCCCCAGGAGACCAGGATGGGGGGCACCAGCCACAGCAGGGACCCCCGAGCCTGGGGGGCACAGAGAGGGGGCACAGTGGGCACAGGGTGTGGGGCACAGGGTGTTATGATGGGGTACAGGGGCACAGGTGGGCACAGGAATGGGGTTATAATGGGGGTACAAGGGGTACAGGTGGGCACAAGTGGGCAAGGGGGTATAATGGGGTACAGGGTGTTATAATGGGGTACAGGGGCACAGATGGGCATAGGTGGGCACAGGGGGTGCCAGCAGTACAGGGCAGTGCCAGCCCCCCAGGAGACCAGGATGGGGGCACCAGCCACAGCAGGACCCCCGAGCCTGGGGGGGCACAGGAGGGGGCACAGTGGGCACAGGAATGGGGTTATAATGGGGGTACAGGGTGTTATAATGGGTACAGGTGGGCACAGGTGGGCACAGGGGGTCCAGCAGGTACAGGGCAGTGCCAGCCCCCCAGGAGACCAGGATGGGGGGCACCAGCCACAGCAGGGACCCCCGAGCCGGGGGGGCACAGAGAGGGGGCACAGTGGGCACAGGGCGTGGGGCACTGGGGGTATAATGGGGGTACAGGGTGTTATAATGGGGTACAGGGGGCACAGGTGGGCACAGGGGGTGCCAGCAGGTACAGGGCAGTGCCAGCCCCCCAGGAGACCAGGATGGGGGGCACCAGGGACCCCCGAGCCTGGGGGGCACAGGAATGGGGTTATAATGGGGGTACAGGTGGGCACAAGTGGGCACAGGGGGTATAATGGGGGTACAGGGTGCTATAATGGGGTACAGGGGGCACAGGGGTCAGGGTGGGGGTCCCAGGGGTCAGAATGGGGGGCACAGGGTGTGCCAGGCGTCAGTGCAGGGGGCACAGGAGCAAAAACAATGGAAAAATGGGGAAAAATGGGGTAAAAATGGGGGGAAATGGGGAAATGTGGGCACAGGGGGTGCCAGGGGGGCAGGGATGGGGGTTGGGGTCAGGGTGGGGGTCCCAGGGGTCAGAATGGGGGGGCACAGGGGGTCACAATGGGGTCAGGGTGGGGGGCACAGGGGGTGCCAGGCATCAGCGTGAGGGGCACAGGAGAAAAACAATGGAAAAATGGGGTAAAATGGGGTAAAAATGGGGGGAAATGGGGAAATGGGGGCACAGGGTGTGCCAGGCGTCAGCGTGAGGGGCACAGGAGCAAAAACAATGGAAAAATGGGGTAAAAACGGGGTAAAAATGGGGGGAAATGGGGAAATGGGGGCACAGGGGGTGCCAGGGTCAGGGTGGGGGTCCCGGGGTGGGTCTGGGGTCTCCTCACCTCCCCGGGGGGGGTCTCCCCCTCCCCCTCCTCGCCCCGGCTCAGCCGCATCCACAGGTCCAGGGCGTGGGGAGGGGTCAAGGAAAGGGACGGACACTCGGACCCCAAAATCCCCCAAAATCGCCCCAAAATCCTCCCTTTATACCCCAAAATCCTCCCTTTATACCCCAAAATCCTCCCTTTATACCCCAAAATCCCTCATTTTACCCCCAAAATCCTCCCTTGATACCCCAAAATCCCCCAAAATCCCTCCTTTTCACCCCAAAATCCTCCCTTTATACCACAAAATCCCTCCTTTTACCCCCTAAATCCCTGCTTTTACCTCCAAATCCTCCCTTTATACCCCAAAATCCTCCCTTTTCACCCCAAAATCCCTGCTTTTACCCCAAAATCCCTGCTTTTACCCAAAATCCCTGCTTTTACCCAAAATCCCCCCAAACCCCAAAATCCCTCCTTTTACCCCAAAAATCCCTGCTTTTACCTCAAAATCCTCCCTTTATACCCCAAAATCCCCCAAACCCCAAAATCCCTGCTTTTACCTCAAAATCTCCCTTTATACCCCAAAATCCCCCAAACCCCAAAATCCCTGCTTTTACCTCAAAATCCTCCCTTGATACCCCAAAATCCCCCAAACCCCAAAATCCCTGCTTTTACCCCAAAATCCTCCCTTTATACACCAAAATCCCCCCAAACCCCAAAATCCCTGCTTTTACCCCAAATTCCCCCATTTTCACTCCAAATCCCCCCCTTTTTACCCAAAATCTCCCCTTTTCCTCCCAAAATCCCTGCTTTTACCCCAAAATCCCCCCAAATCCCAAAACCCCTGCTTTTTATCCCAAAATCCCTCATTTTCACTCCAAAATCCTCCTTTTACCCTAAAATCCCTGCTTTTACCCCAAAATCCCCCAAACCCCAAAATCCCTGCTTTTACCCCAAAATCCCACTTTTCCCCTAAAATGCCCTCTTTTCCCCCAAAATCCTCCCTTTCTCCCCAAATCCCTTCTTTCCCAAAATCCCCCATTCCCCCCAAAATCCCTGCTTTTCCCCAAAAACCTCTCCTTTCCCAAAAATCCCTCATTTTCCCCCAAATCCCTCCTTTCCCCAAATCCCTCTTTGCCCATTTTCCCCTCTTGCCTCCCCAAAATTTCCCTTTTTCCCCAAAATCCCACATTTTGCCACCTTGTCCCCCAATTCCCCCATTTTCCCTAAATTTCCCCTTTTTCCTCTCTTTTCCCCCTCAACCCCATTTCTCCCCCAAATTCCCTTTTCACCCCAAAACTCCATTTCCCCCCAACACGCATTTCCCCAATTTTTCTCCAAATCCCCATTTTTCCTCAGTTCCCCCATTTTTTCCTCATTTTCCCCCATTTCCCCCAATTTCTTATCTGCATTTCCCCCATTTTTTCCCCATATTTTGCTATTTAACCCCATTTTTTCCTATTTTTTAAACCATTTTTTCACCGTTTTTGCCAATTTTTTCCCTGTTTTTCCTCATTTTCCCCATTTTTTTCCCAATTTCCCAGTGTTTTACCCCAGGATATGCACAGGGCCAGGGCAGGGCTGGATGAGCCCATTCCCCATTTTCCCCTTGTTTTTACCCCATTTTTTCCCCCATTTTTTCCCATTTTTTCCCCGTTTTTCACCGTTTTTTCACGTTTTTTCCCGTTTTTCCCGTTTTTGCCGTTTTTCAGCCCAGGATATGCGCAGGGCCAGCACGAGCAGCAGCAGCCCCAGGCTGGGCACGTAGGACCCCATTCCCCATTTCCCCTTGTTTTTACCCCATTTTTTCCCCATTTTTTCCCGGTTTTTCCCCATTTTTACCTTTTTTTCCCCGTTTTTCCCAATTTCCTGTTTTTTCAGCCCAGGATATGCGCAGGGCCAGCACGAGCAGCAGCAGCAGCCCCAGGGCTGGATGAGCCCATTCCCCATTTTCCCTTGTTTTTACCCCATTTTTTCCCCATTTTTTCCCCGTTTTTCACCGTTTTTTCCCGTTTTTTCCCCGTTTTTCCCGTTTTTGCCGTTTTTCACCCCAGGATATGCGCAGGGCCAGCACGAGCAGCAGCAGCCCCAGGCTTTGCACGTAGGATCCCATTCCCCATTTTCCCCTTGTTTTTACCCCATTTTTTACCCCATTTTTTCCCCATTTTTTCCCCGTTTTTCCCCGTTTTTTCCCCGTTTTTCCCGTTTTTGCCGTTTTTCAGCCCAGGATATGCGCAGGGCCAGCACGAGCAGCAGCAGCCCCAGGGCTGGATGAGCCCATTCCCCATTTCCCCTTGTTTTTACCCCATTTTTTCCCCATTTTTTCCCCGTTTTTCCCCGTTTTTCACCGTTTTTCCCCATTTTTGCCCGTTTTTGCCGTTTTTCAGCCCAGGATATGCGCAGGGCCAGCACGAGCAGCAGCAGGGCCAGGCTGGGCACGTAGGATCCCATTCCCCATTTCCCCTTGTTTTTACCCCATTTTTTCCCCATTTTTTCCCCGTTTTTTCCCCGTTTTTCACCGTTTTTTCACCATTTTTTCCCGTTTTTGCCGTTTTTCAGCCCAGGATATGCGCAGGGCCAGCACGAGCAGCAGCAGCCCCAGGCTTTGCACGTAGGACCCCATTCCCCATTTTCCCCTTGTTTTTACCCCATATTTTCCCCATTTTTTCCCCGTTTTTCCCCGTTTTTTCACGTTTTTTCCCCGTTTTTCCCGTTTTTGCCGTTTTTCAGCCCAGGATATGCGCAGGGCCAGCACGAGCAGCAGCAGCCCCAGGGCAGGGCTGGATGAGCCCATTCCCCATTTTCCCCATATTTTCCCCGTTTTTCACCGTTTTTTCACCGTTTTTTCCCCTTTTTTTCCCGTTTTTTCCCCGTTTTTCCCGTTTTTGCCGTTTTTCAGCCCAGGATATGCGCAGGGCCAAGCCAGGGCTGGATGAGCCCATTCCCCATTTCCCCTTGTTTTTACCCCATATTTTCCCCATTTTTTCCCCATTTTTTACCCGATTTTTCCCGTTTTTTCCCCGTTTTTTCACGTTTTTTCCCCATTTTTCCCGTTTTTGCCGTTTTTCAGCCCAGGATATGCGCAGGGCCAGCACGAGCAGCAGCATCCCCAGGGCAGGGCTGGATGAGCCCATTCCCCATTTGTCCCTTGTTTTTACCCCATTTTTTCCCCGTTTTTCCCCGTTTTTCCCCGTTTTTCACCGTTTTTTCACGTTTTTTCCCCGTTTTTCCCGTTTTTGCCGTTTTTCAGCCCAGGATATGCGCAGGGCCAGCACGAGCAGCAGCAGGGCCAGGCTGGGCACGTAGGAGCCGATGGACACGAAGCGGGACAGCGAGGGCAGCAGGTACAGGAAATAGGATTGGTGCAGCCGCTCCAGAAGGTTGTTCAGCTTCCGGAACATTCCCTCCAGGGTCCTGGGGAGAAAATGGGGTTGGGGTCTGGGGAGACCCCCGGGGACACCCCCAAATACAGAGAGAGACCCCCTGGGATCCCCCAAATACAGAGAGAGACCCCCAGGATCCCCCCAAATCCCAAAGTTCCAGAAGGTTCCAGGAGCTTCCAGAACATTCCCTGCAGGGTCCTGGGGGGAGAAAATGGGGTTGGGGTCTGGGGAGACCCCCAGGGATACCCCCAAATACAGAGAGAGACCCCCTGGGATCCCCTCAAAATACAGAGAGAGACCCCCAGGATCCCCCCAAATCCACAGTTCCAGAAGGTTCCGGAACATTCCCTGCAGGGTCCTGGGGGAAGAAAATGGGGTTGGGGTCTGGGGAGACCCCCAGGGACATCCCCAAATACAGGGGAGACCCCCTGGGATCCCCCAAATACAGAGAGAGACCCCCTGGGATCCCCCAAATACAGAGAGAGACCCCCAAAATACAGAGAGAGACCCCCAGGATCCCCCAAATCCACAGTTCCAGAAGGTTCCGGAACATTCCCTCAAGGGTCCTGGGGGAAATTATGGTGTTGGGGTCAGGGGAGATCCCCGGGGATGCCCCCAAATACAGAGAGAGACCCTCAAAATACAGAGAGAGACCCCCAGGATCCCCCCAAATCCACGGTTCCAGAAGGTTCCAGGAGCTTCTGGAACATTCCCTGCAGGATCCTGGGGGAAGAAAATGGGGTTGGGGTCTGGGGAGACCCCCAGGGACACCCCCAAATACAGAGAGAGACCCCCAAAATACAGAGAGAGACCCCCAGGATCCCCCAAATCCACAGTTCCAGAAGGTTCCGGAACATTCCCTGCAGGGTCCTGGGGGGAGAAAACGGGGTTGGGGTCTGGGGAGACCCCCGGGGACCCCCCCAAATACAGAGAGAGACCCCCAGGACCCCACAAATACAGAGACCCCCAGGATCCCCTCAGGACCCCCAAAACCCTCTTGAATCCCCCCTAGGACCCCCCAAATCCCCTGGGGACCCCCCCAAATCCCCATGGGACCCCCCAGGACCCCCCAAAGCCCCCAAAGCCCCCAGACCCACCTTCCCAGGACCCCCAGGTCGAACTTGTGCTGCCGGAAGCTGTTGATGCCCCGCAGGGTCAGGGACCCCCAGGACCCCCAGGGTTCCCAAACCCCCCAAATCCCCCCAGGAGCCCCCAAATCCCCCCAAAGCCCCCAGACCCACCTGCCCAGCACCCCCAGGTCAAACTTGTCCTGCCGGAAGCTGTTGATGCCCCGCAGGGTCAGGGACCCCCAGGTTCCCAAACCCCCCAAATCCCCTCGAATCCCCCCCAAATCCCCCCAAACCCCCCAGGGATGCCCCCAAAGCCCCCAGACCCACCTGCCCAGGACCCCCAGGTCGAACTTGTGCTGCCGGAAGCTGTTGATGCCCCGCAGGGTCAGGGACCCCCATGGACCCCCAGGACCCCCAGGACCCCCCAAACCCCCCAGGACCCCCCAAACCCCCCAAAGCCCCCAGACCCACCTGCCCAGCACCCCCAGGTCAAACTGGTGCTGCCGGAAGCTGTTGATGCCCCACAGGGTCAGGGACCCCCATGGACCCCCATGGACCCTCAGGGTTCCCAAACCCCCCAAATCCCCTCGGGACCCCCCCAAATCCCCATGGGACCCCCCCAGGAGCCCCCAAAGCCCCCAGACCCACCTGCCCAGCACCCCCAGGTCGAACTTGTGCTGCCGGAAGCTGTTGATGCCCCGCAGGGTCAGGGCCTCGATGCGGAAGCGCAGGAAGAGCCCGTGAGCCCCCCCGGGCCCGCCCCCGGCCTGGCCCAGCACCATCAGCCCCAGCGTGCGCAGGCTCTGGGCATAGGCGGGGCCTGAGGGGCCCTCCGGGGGGGGCAGCTGTGGGAGAGAGTGACCACTGAGTGACCACTGAGTGACCACTGACCCCTCAGTGCCCCCCAATGCCCCCCGAGCCCAGCCAGTGCCCCTCAGTGCCCCCCCAGCACCATCAGCCCCAGCGTGCGCAGGCTCTGGGCATAGGCGGGGCCCGAGGGGCCCTCCGGGGGGGGCAGCCGTGGGAGAGAGTGACCATTGAGTGACCCCTGAGTGACCACTGAGTGACCACTGAGTGACCACTGACCACACTGACCACTCAATGAACCCCCATTGCCCCCCTGACTCCCCCAGCGTGCGCAGGCTCTGGGCATAGGCGGGGCCTGAGGGGCCCGAGGGGGGGGCAGCTGTGGGAGAGAGTGGTGAGTGACCACTGAGTGACCACTGAGTGACCCCTGAGTGACCATTGAGTGACCATTGAGTGACCACTGACTCCCCCAGGGTGCGCAGGCTCTGGGCATAGGCAGGGCCCGAGGGGCCCTCTGGGGGGGGCAGCTGTGGGACAGAGGGGTGAGTGACCACTGAGTGACCACTGAGTGACCACTGACCCCCCCAGCACCATCAGCCCCAGCGTGCGCAGGCTCTGGGCATAGGCAGGGCCCGAGGGGCCCTCCGGGGGGGGCAGCTGTGGGAGAGAGTGACCCCTGAGTGACCCCTGAGTGACCACTGACCCCTCAGTGCCCCCCAATGCCCCCCGAGCCCAGCCAGTGCCCCTCAGTGCCCCCCCAGCACCATCAGCCCCAGCGTGCGCAGGCTCTGGGCATAGGCGGGGCCTGAGGGGCCACTGAGTGACCACTGAGTGACCCCTGAGTGACCACTGACCCCTCAGAGTGACACTGACCACACTGACCCCCCCAGCACCATCAGCCCCAGCGTGCGCAGGCTCTGGGCATAGGCGGGGCCTGAGGGACCCTCCGGGGGGGGCAGCTGTGGGACAGAGGGACCACTGAGTGACCACTGAGTGACCACTGAGTGACCACTGACCCCACTGACCACTCAATGAACCCCCATTGCCCCCCTGACCCCCCCAGGTTGAGCAGGCTCTGGGCATAGGCAGGGCCTGAGGGGCCTTCCGGGGGGGGCAGCTGTGGGAGAGAGCGGTGAGTGACCACTGAGTGACCCCTGAGTGACCATTGAGTGACCACTGAGTGACCCCTGAGTGACCCCTGAGTGACCACTGAGTGACCACTGACCCCCCAGCACCATCAGCCCCAGGGTGCGCAGGCTCTGGGCATAGGCGGGGCCTGAGGGGCCCGAGGGGGGGGGCAGCTGTGGGAGAGAGTGACCACTGAGTGACCACTGAGTGACCACTGACCACTCAATGAACCCCCATTGCCCCCCTGACCCCCCAAGGGTGCGCAGGCTCTGGGCATAGGCAGGGCCTGAGGGGCCCTCCGGGGGGGGCAGCTGTGGGAGAGAGTGACCATTGAGTGACCACTGAGTGACCCCTGAGTGACCACTGAGTGACCATTGAGTGACCACTGACCCCACAGCACCATCAGCCCCAGCGTGCGCAGGCTCTGGGCATAGGCGGGGCCCGAGGGGCCCTCCGGGGGGGGCAGCTGTGGGAGAGAGTGGCCACTGAGTGACCACTGAGTGACCCCTGAGTGACCACTGAGTGACCACTGAGTGACCACTGACCCCCCAGCACCATCAGCCCCAGGGTGCGCAGGCTCTGGGCATAGGCAGGGCCTGAGGGGCCCGAGGTGGGGGGCAGCTGTGGGAGAGAGTGACCACTGAGTGACCCCTGACTGACCACTGAGTGACCACTGAGTGACCACTGAGTGACCCCTGACCCCACTGACCCCTCAGTGCCCCCCAATGCCCCCTGAGCCCAGCCAGTGCCCCTCAGTGCTTCCCCAGCACCATCAGCCCCAGCGTGCGCAGGCTCTGGGCATAGGCGAGGCCTGAGGGGCCCTCTTGGGGGGGGCAGCTGTGGGAGAGAGGGGTGTTAGTGACCACTGAGTGACCATTGAGTGACCACTGAGTGACCACTGAGTGACCACTGACCCCCCAGCACCATCAGCCCCAGCGTGCGCAGGCTCTGGGCATAGGCAGGGCCCGAGGGGCCCTCTGGGGGGGGCAGCTGTGGGACATAGGGGTGTTAGTGACCACTGAGTGACCCCTGAGTGACCACTGAGTGACCATTGAGTGACCACTGACCCCCAGGCACCATCAGCCCCAGCGTGCGCAGGCTCTGGGCATAGGCAGGGCCTGAGGGGCCCTCTGGGGGGGGCAGCTGTGGGAGAGAGTGACCACTGAGTGACCACTGAGTGACCACTGACCCCCCCAGAGTGACACTGACCACACTGACCCCCCAGCACCATCAGCCCCAGCGTGCGCAGGCTCTGGGCATAGGCAGGGCCCGAGGGGCCTTCTGGGGGGGGCAGCTGTGGGAGAGAGTGACCACTGAGTGACCCCTGAGTGACCCCTGAGTGACCACTGAGTGACCCCTGAGTGACCCCTGAGTGACCACTGAGTGACCACTGAGTGACCACTGACCCCCCAGCACCATCAGCCCCAGGTTGAGCAGGCTCTGGGCATAGGCAGGGCCCGAGGGGCCCGAGGGGGGGTGCAGCTGTGGGACAGAGGGGTGTTAGTGACCACTGAGTGACCCCTGAGTGACCACTGAGTGACCACTGAGTGACCACTGACCCCTCAGTGCCCCCCAGCACCATCAGCCCCAGCGTGCGCAGGCTCTGGGCATAGGCAGGGCCTGAGGGGCCCTCCGGGGGGGCAGCTGTGGGAGAGAGTGACCACTGAGTGACCACTGAGTGACCACTGACCACTCAATGAACCCCCATTGCCCCCCTGACCCCCCCAGCGTGCGCAGGCTCTGGGCATAGGCAGGGCCCAAGGGGCCTTCCGGGGGGGGCAGCTGTGGGGGACAAAGGGACAGGGGTCACTGAGTGACCACTGAGTGACCACTGAGTGACCATTGAGTGACCACTGACACCCCCAGCATGCGCAGGCTCTGGGCATAGGCAGGGCCCGAGGGGCCCTCTGGGGGGGGAGGGCAGCTGTGGGAGAGAGTGACCACTGAGTGACCACTGACCACACTGACCCCACTGACCCCTCAGTGCCCCCCAAAACCCCTCCAGCTCAGTGAGTGACCATGGAGTGACCACTGACCCCCTCAGCCTGGCCAGGGACCCTCAGGACACCCCAGACTCCCCCTCCTTGCTCTAAAGGGTGCAGAGCAGCCCCCAGACCCCCTGAAGCCCCCCCAGAACACCCCCAAACTCCCCCCAAAGCCCCTCCAGAGTCCCCCCCCAGGACCCCACCTTGTTCTGGAAGGTGCAGAGCAGCCCCCAGACCCCCCAAAGCCCTCCTGAAGCCCCCAGACCCCACATTGCTCTGGAAGGAGTGGAAGGGGTTCAGCAGGCCCAGGTTGGGCAGTGCAGCCCCCAGACCCCCCAAACACCCCCCAAAGCCCCTCAGGACCCCCCAAACACCCCCAGGACCCCCCAAAGCCCCCCAAAGCCCCCCAGAACCCCCCAAATCCCCCCAGGACCCCACCTTTCCCTGGAAGGTGCAGAGCAGGCCGCTCTTGAGGCAGAAGGAGTGGAAGAGGTTCAGCAGGTCCAGGTTGGGCAGTGCAGCCCCCAGACCCCCCAAAGCCCCCCAGGACCCCCCAAACACCCCCCAGGACCCCCCAAAGCCCCCCAGGACCCCCCAGAGCCCCACCTTTCCCTGGAAGGTGCAGAGCAGGCCGCTCTTGAGGCAGAAGGAGTGGAAGAGGTTCAGCAGGTCCAGGTTGGGCAGTTGTCCATTCAGCCCCTCCACGGCCACGTCCACGCTGGTCACCACGTCCGAGCTGAGCTCCAGGGCCAGCGCGGCCTGGATGGCCCCTGCCCGGCCTGGGATGCCCCCAGATTGGATGTCTGGGGAGGGGGACACCTGTGAGACCCCCCAGAATGGCCACGGGACCCCCATGGGACCCCCATGTCCACTCTGGTCACTGCGTCCATGCCTTGGTCACCACGTCCGAGCTGAGCTCCAGGGCCAGCGCGGCCTGGATGGCCCCTGCCCAGCCTGGGATGCCCCCAGATTGGATGTCTGGGGGGACACAGACCCCTGAGACCCCCATGGCACCCCCAGAATGACCACAGGACCCTCAGAGCCACGGGACCCCCATGGGACCCCCACGGGACCCCCGTGTCCACTCTGGTCACTGTGTCCATGCCCTGCCTGGCCAGAGACATCCCCCCAGTGGATGTCTGGGGAGGGGGACACCCGTGAGACCCCCTCAGACCCCTCATGGCACCCCCAGGATGGCCACAGGACCCCCAGGGGACCCCCAGAACAGCCACGGGACCCCCAGAATGGCCATGGGACCCCCATGGGACCCCCAGGATGGCCACAGGACCCCCATGATGGGGATGGGACCCCCGTGGGACCCCCAGAATTGCCATGGGACCCCCAGAACAGCCACGGGACCCCCAGAATGGCCACAGGACCCCCCCAGGACCCCCATGGGACCCCCATGGGACCCCCATGTCCACTGTGGTCACTGTGGTCACTGTGTCCAGCTCCAGCCAAGGTCACCTGGATGGGCTTTGAGCCCTCCCAGTGCTCCCAGTCTGACCAGTAAGGATCACACCCTGTGCCCCAGTGCTCCCAGTCCCTCCCAGTGCTCCCAGTCTGACCAGTAAGGATCACACTGTTCCCCCACCATCCTCCAGTCCCTCCATCTCACAGTAAGTCCCACCATCCCTCCCAGTCCCTCCCAGTCTGACCAGTAAGGTTCCACCAGTCCCTCCCAGTCCCTCCCAGTCTGACCAGTAAGGTTCCACCATCCCTCCCAGTCCCTCCCAGTCCCCCCAGTCTCACCAGTAAGGTTGACATCGTGGTAGGCCTCCAGCCAGGCCTGTGTCCCCAGCAGGTCGTGCTCGGTCACCAGGAAGATGAGATCCTTGGCCCAGTACACCTGGCCTGCGGAAACTGGGAGCTCTGGGACTGACCAGTATAAACCAGTACACCCAGTACAGATCCTTGGCCCAGTACACCTGGCCTGCGGAAACTGGGAGCTCTGGGACTGACCAGTATGGACCAGTACACCCAGTACAGATCCTTGGCCCAGTACACCTGGCCTGCGGAAACTGGGAGCTCTGGGACTGACCAGTATGGACCAGTACACCCAGTACACCCAGTACAGATCCTTGGCCCAGTACACCTGGCCTGTGGAAACTGAGAGCTCTGGGACTGACCAGTATGAACCAGTACACGCAGTACAGCCCAGTACAGATCCTTGGCCCAGTACACCTGGCCTGTGGAAACTGAGAGCTCTGGACTGACCAGTATAAACCAGTACACCCAGTATGGCCCAGTATACCCAGTACAGATCCTTGGCCCAGTACACCTGGCCTGCGGAAACTGGGAGCTCTGGGACTGACCAGTATGGACCAGTACACCCAGTATGGCCCAGTACAGATCCTTGGCCCAGTACACCTGGCCTGCGGAAACTGGGAGCTCTGGGACTGACCAGTATGGACCAGTACACCCAGTACACCCAGTACAGATCCTTGGCCCAGTACACCTGGCCTGCGGAAACTGGGAGCTCTGGGACTGACCAGTATAAACCAGTACACCCAGTATGGCCCAGTACACCCAGTACAGATCCTTGGCCCAGTACACCTGGCCTGCAGAAACTGGGAGCTCTGGCACTGACCAGTATGGACCAGTAACACCCAGTATGGCCCAGTATACCCAGTACAGATCCTTGGCCCAGTACACCTGGCCTGCGGAAACTGGGAGCTCTGGGACTGACCAGTATGGACCAGTACACCCAGTACAGCCCAGTATACCCAGTACAGCCCCAGTACAGATCCTTGGCCCAGTACACCTGGCCTGCGGAAACTGGGAGCTCTGGGACTGACCAGTATAAACCAGTACACCCAGTATGGCCCAGTATACCCAGTACAGATCCTTGGCCCAGTACACCTGGCCTGCGGAAACTGGGAGCTCTGGGACTGACCAGTATGGACCAGTACACCCCGTATGGCCCCAGTGCCTGCCCAGTACACCCAGTACAGCCCCAGTATCCCCAGTGTCCCCAGTGTCCCCAGTGTCCCCAGTGTCCCCAGTGTCCCCAGTATCCCCAGTGCCCCCAGTGTCCCCAGTGCCCCCAGTGCCCCCAGTATCCCCAGTGCCCCCAGTGTCCCAGTGTCCCCAGTGACCCCAGTGTCCCAGTATCCCCAGTGTCCCCAGCATTCCCAGTTCCCCCAGTGCCCCCAGTGTCCCCAGTATCCCCAGTGCCCCCAGTGTCCCCAATCCCAGTGTCCCCAGTGTCCCCAGTGCTCCCAGTATCCCCAGTGCTCCCAGTGCTCCCAGTATCCCCAGTGCCCCCATTATCCCCAGTGCCCCCAGTGCCCCCAGTATCCCCAGTGCCCACCCAGTGTCCCCAGTATCCCCAGTGTCCCCCAGTTCCCCCAGTGTCCCCAGTGTCCCCCCAGTGTCCCCAGTGTCCCCAGTGCCCCCAGTGCTCCCAGTATCCCCAGTGCTCCCAGTATCCCATGTCCCCCAGTGTCCCCAGTGTCCCCAGTGTCCCCAGCATTCCCAGTATCCCCAGTATCCCCAGTGTCCCCAGTGTCCCCAGTATCCCCAGTGTCCCCAGTATCCCCAGTGCCCCCAGTGCTCCCAGTATCCCCAGTGTCCCCAGTGTCCCCAGTGTCCCCAGTGTCCCCAGTGTCCCCAGTGTCCCCAGTGTCCCCAGTATCCCCGGTGTCCCCAGTGCCCCCAGTGTCCCGTGTCCCCCCCAGTATCCCCAGTGCCTCCAGTATCCCCAGTGTCCCCAGTTTCCCCAGTGTCCCCAGTACTCCCAGTGTCCGCAGTATCCCCAGTGTCCCCAGTGTCCCCAGTATCCCCAGTGCTCCCAGTGTCCCCAGTATCCCCCAGTGCCCCCAGTATCCCCAGTGTCCCCAGTATCCCCAGTGTCCCCAGTGCCCCCAGTGTCCCCAGTGTCCCCCAGTATCCCGTGTCCCCCCCAGTATCCCGTGTCCCCCAGTATCCCCAGTGTCCCCATTGTCCCCCAGTGTCCCCAGTGCTCCAGTGCCCCCAGTGCCCCCAGTGTCCCCAGTGTCCCCAGTGTTCCCAGTGCCCCCCAGTATCCCGTGTCCCCCCCAGTATCCCCCGTGTCCCCAGTATCCCCAGTGCCCCCAGTGTCCCCAGTATCCCCAGTGTCCCCAGTGCCCCCCAGTATCCCGTGTCCCCCCCAGTATCCCCAGTGTCCCCAGTATCCCCAGTGCCCCCAGTGTCCCATTATCCCCAGTGTCCCCAGTGTCCCCCAGTGCCCCCAGTGTCCCCAGTATCCCCCAGTATCCCGTGTCCCCCAGCCCCCCCAGGACCCCCATTAGCCCCCCCAGGACCCCCAGAGCCCCCCAGGACCCCCAGAGCCCCCCAGGACCCCCATTAGCTCCCCCAGGACCCCCACAGCCCCCCCAGGACCCCCATTACCCCCCAGGACCCCCATTACCCCCCAGGACCCCCATTACCCCCCAGGACCCCCGTTATCCCCCTCACCTCGGCAGTACCCGGCCAGTGCCAGCAGCAGCCCCACGGCCTGGTTGTTCTTGCTGCCCTCAGAGCAGGGCACCAGCAGCAGCAGCGCCTCCGTGCTGGCAGCGCGGGGGGCACGGAGCACCCCGAAAACGTTGGTGCCCCGGACCAGCTGGGGAGGGACAGACAGACAGACACCCCAACATCACACAGGGACCCCAAAACCTGCCCTGAGACCCCAACACAACATCCCCACAGCACCCCGAAAACGTTGGTGCCACGGACCAGCTGGGGAGGGACAGACAGACAGACACCCCAACATCACACAGGGACCCCAAAACCTGCCTTGAGACCCCAAACCCAAACAGCAACCCCATCATCCCCACAGCACCCCGAAAACGTTGGTGCCATGGACCAGCTGGGGGGAGAGCACCCCAAAATCACACAGGGACCCCAAAACCTGCCCTGGGACCCCAACACAACATCCCCACAGCACCCCGAAAACCTTGGTGCCACGGACAAGCTAAGGACAGACAGACACCCCAAAATCACACACAGACCCTCAGACCCACCCTGAAACCCCCAAACCCACACAGCAACCCCATCATCCTCACAGCACCCCAAAAACGTTGGTGCCACGGACCAGCTGGGGGAGAGCACCAAATCACACAGGACCCCAAAACTCCCTGGACGCACCCCCAATAACCTCCTTTGGACCCAGTCCCCCAATCCCATGTCCAGTTCCCACTCCCCCAGCTCCCAGTGCTCCCGTCCCTCCAGTCCCATCCTCCCAGTCCCATCCCATTCTCCCAGTCCCCCCAGTGCTCCCAGTCCCCACAGTCCCATCCCATTCCCCCAGTGCCCCCATTCCCAGTGCTCCCAGTCCCCATCCAGTTCCCACCCCTATTCCCCAGTGCCCATCCCCATTCCCAGTGCTCCCAGTCCCCTCCCAGTTCCCCCAATTTCCCATTCCTTCCCCATTCCTTCCCAGTCCCCCCAGTTCCCCCAATCCTTCCCTTCTCCCAGTTCCCCAGTTCCCATCTCCATGTCCCAGTCCCATCCAGTCCCATCCCATTCATGCTCCAGTCCCCCAGTCCCCATTCCCAGTGCTCCCAGTCCCCCCAGTCCCCATTCCCAGTGCTCCCAGTCCCCATTCCCAGTCCCCCCAGTCCCCATTCCCAGTGCTCCCAGTCCCCATTCCCAATACTCCCAGTTCCCAGTTCCCCCAGTCCCCTCCAGTGCTCCCAGTCCCTCCCAGTCTCCCCTCCCAGTGCTCCCAGTCCCTCCCAGTCCCCATTCCCAGCGCCCCCATTCCCAGTCTGTCCCAGTGCTCCCCATCCCATTCCCAGTCCCCATTCCCAGCGCCCCCAGTCCCATTCCCAGTCCCTCCCAGTCCCCCCAGTACCCATTCCCAGTCCCATTCCCAGTCCCATTCCCAGTCCCAGTGCTCCCACTCCCATTCCCAGTCTCCATTCCCAGCGCCCCCAGTCCCATTCCCAGTGCTCTCAGTCCCCCCAGTACCCATTCCCAGTCCCATTCCCAGTCCCAGTGCTCCCAGTCCCATTCCCAGTCCCATTCCCAGTGCTCCCAGTGCTCCCATCCCCATTCCCAGTCCCCCAGTCCCTCCCAGTTCCCCCAGTCCCATTCCCAGTCAGTCCCAGTTCACCCAGTCCCATTCCCAGTCCCATTCCCAGTCTGTCCCAGTTCCCCCAGTCCCATTCCCAGTCTGTCCCAGTGCTCCCAGTCCCATTCCCAGTGCTCCCAGTGCTCCCCAGCCCCATTCCCAGTCTGTCCCAGTGCTCCCAGTCCCATTCCCAGTCCCATTCCCAGCGCCCCCAGTCCCATTCCCAGTCCCTCCCAGTCCCCCCAGTACCCATTCCCAGTCCCAGTGCTCCCAGTCCCATTCCCAGTCCCCATTCCCAGTCTGTCCCAGTGCTCCCAGTCCTATTCCCAGTCCCATTCCCAGTGCTCCCAGTGCTCCCCGTCCCCATTCCCAGTCCCCCCAGTCCCTCCCAGTTCCCTCAGTCCCATTCCCAGTCTGTCCCAGTGCTCCCAGTCCTATTCCCAGTCCCATTCCCAGTCCCTCCCAGTTCCCCAGTCCCATTCCCAGTGCTCCCAGTGCTCCCCGTCCCCATTCCCAGTCCCCCCAGTCCCTCCCAGTTCCCTCAGTCCCATTCCCAGTCTGTCCCAGTCCCATTCCCAGTCTGTCCCAGTCCCACTGCTCCCAGTCCCCATTCCCAGTCCCCCCAGTCCCTCCCAGTTCCCTCAGTCCCATTCCCAGTCTGTCCCAGTGCTCCCAGTCCCATTCCCAGTGCTCCCAGTGCTCCCGGTCCCATTCCCAGTCCCATTCCCAGTGCTCCCAGTCCCATTCCCAGTGCTCCCAGTGCTCCCAGTCCCATTCCCAGTCCCATTCCCAGTGCTCCCAGTGCTCCCAGTCCCATTCCCAGTCCCATTCCCAGTTCCCCCAGTCCCATTCCCAGTCTGTCCCAGTCCCATTCCCAGTCTGTCCCAGTGCCATTCCCAGTCTGTCCCAGTTCCCCCAGTCCCATTCCCAGTCTGTCCCAGTCCCATTCCCAGTCTGTCCCAGTTCTCCCAGTCCCATTCCCAGTCCCCATTCCCAGTCTGTCCCATTCCCAGTCCCCCCAGTCCCATTCCCAGTGCTCCCAGTCCCATTCCCAGTCTGTCCCAGTGCTCCCAGTCCGTACGTATCGCTCGTGGGCCTCGTCGGGGAAGGGCAGCGTGCGGCTGAAGGGCTGCACATGGACCTCGAGCCCCAGCTGGAACATGGCCTGCTCCAGCCACGCCACGGGCATGCCCCTATGGATTATATGGGAAATGAGAGGGGATTTAGGCACCCCAGAGTGCCCCCAAACCCCACAGGCTCTGCTCCAGCCACGCCACGGGCATGCCCCTAAAAATATGGGGTAAAACAGGGGATTTAGGCACCCTAAACCTTCCCTGAGCCCCACAGGCTCTGCTCCAGCCATGCCACGGGCATGGCTCTGAAATAAATAGGGGATTTAGGCACCCCAGAGCGTCCCCAAACCCCACAGGCTCTGCTCCAGCCAGGCCACGGGCATGCCTCTGAAAATGAGAGGGGATTTAGGAACCCCAAACCCCACAGGCTCTGCTCCAGCCACGCCACGGGCATGCCTCTGAAATAAAGAGGGGATTTAGGCACCCTGAGCCTTCCCTGAGCCCCACAGGCTCTGCTCCAGCCACGCCACGGGCATGCCTCTGAAATAAATAGGGGATTTAGGCACCCCAGAGCGTCCCCAAACCCCACAGGCTCTGCTCCAGCCACGCCACGGGCATGCCCCTGAAATAAATAGGGGATTTAGGCACCCTGAGCCATCCCTGAGCCCCAGCTGGAACATGGCCTGATCCAGCCAGCCCACCAGCATGCCCCTGTGGAATATATGGGTAAAATAGTGGATTTAGGCACCCCAGAGTGCCCCCAAACCCCACAGGCTCTGCTCCAGCCAGGCCACGGGCATGCCCCTATGGAATATATAGGGTAACACAAGGGATTTAGGCACCTTAAACCTTCCCTGAGCCCCACAGGCTCTGCTCCAGCCATGCCACAAGCATGCCCCTATGGAATATATGGGGTAAAATAGGGGATTTAGGCACCCTAAACCTTCCCTGTGCCCCACAGGCTCTGCTCCAGCCACCCCATGGGCATTCCCCCATATGGGAAATGTGCTCCCTATATGGGAAATCATAGGGGATTTAGGCACCCCAGTGTGTCCCCAAAACCCCCAGGCTGTGCTCCAGCCACCCCACAGGCATTGCCCCATAGAATCACAGGGGATTTAGGCACCCCAGAGCATCCCCGAGCCCCACAGGCTCTGCTCCAGCCACCCCACAGGCATTGCCCCATAGAATCATAGGGGGTTTAGGCACCCCAGAGTGTCCCCAAAACCCCCAGGCTCTGCTCCAGCCACCCCACAGGCATTGCCCCATAGAATCATAGGGGATTTAGGCACCCCAGAGCATCCCTGAGCCCCACAGGCTCTGCTCCAGCCATTCCCATAAACATTTATGGGATTGGGGCACCCCAAGCCCTCCCCAAATCCCTTCTCCAGCCTCTCCAGCCAGGAGTGGGGATGAGAAGCCCCCCCAGAACTCCCCCAAACCCCAAAGGGGTCACCCTGCTCTCCAGTTGAACCCCAAAAATTTCCGGGGTTTGTTCCCCCTCCCCAAACCCCCCAAACCTGACCCTAAACCCTTCAAACCCAACCCCAAATCCAACCCCAAACCCCAAATCCCCCCGTTCTTACCCCGCTTTCCTCTTTTGCCCCCCGAAGTCCCCAAATCTGATCCCAAACCCCCCCAAAACCGACCCCAAATCCCCCAAATTCCCAAACCCCAAACCCTGGGGGTCTCACCCCACTTTCCTCTTGTGCCCCCCCAAAGTCCCGGGCCTGTCCCCCTCCCCAAATCCAACCCCAAATCCCCCAAATCCAACCCCAAATCCCCCAAATTCCAATCTCAAACCCCTCAAACCCCAATCCCTGGGGGTCTTACCCCACTTTCCTCTTGTGCCCCCCAAACTCCTGCCTGTGTCCCCCTCCCCAAACCCCCCAAACCCAACCCCCAAACACCCCAAACCCCCAAATCCCTCAATCCCGACCCCAAACCACCCCAAACCATGCCCCCAACCCCAAATCTTGGGGTTCTTACCCACTTTCCTCTTGTGCCCCCCAAATTCCTGGGCCTGTCCCCCTCCCCAAACCCCCCAAACCCAACCCCAAACCTCTCAAAACCCCCAAATCCAACCCCAAACCCCAAATCCCGGGGCTCTTACCCCGCTTTCCTCTTGTGCCCCCCGAAGTCCCGGGCCTGTCCCCCTCCCCAAACCCCCCAAATCCAACCCCAAACCCCCCAAACCCCAAATCCCGGGGTTCTTACCCCGCTTTCCTCTTGTGCCCCCCGAAGTCCCGGGCCAGCGCCAGCGCCCGCGCCCCCAGGTCGGAGCCCTCGCCCACCATGGTGGAGCCCATGGCGTTCTCGGACAGGTACGTGCGGGGCGCCAGGGCGGGGAGCAGCAGGAACCAGGTGAGCCCCGACAGGTAACTCAGGATGCTGGGAGGGACACCCCAAAAATAATCCCATAACCATCAGTGACACCCCAAACCCATCAGTGACACCCCAAACCCAGCCCAGAGCCAGCCCTGACACCCCAAACCCAGCACAGGTAACAGCAGGAACCAGGTGAGCCCCGACAGGTAACTCAGGATGCTGTGGGGGACACCCCAAAAATATACCAAACCATAATCACCAATGACACCCCAAAACCACAGGACCAACCCCAAACCCAACCAACGGTAACACAGACGAACCAGGTGAGCCCCTACAGGTAACTCAGGATGCTGTGGGGGACACCCCAAAATCACCATCTGTACCCCAAATCCATCAGTGACACCCCACACCAACATAGTGACACCCCAAAGTACCCAAACCTGAGTGACACCCAAACCCACTCAGGAACACCCCAAGAATTAACCCCATAATCACCAATGACAACCCCAAATCCATTGAGGACACCCCAAACCCAACCCCAAATCCATGAGTGACACCCCACCAAACCCAGACACAGGTAACAGCAGGAACCAGGTGAGCCTGACAGGTAACTCAGGATGCTGTGAGGGAACCCCAAAATCACCATCTGTACCAACCCATCAGGTACCCCAAAAATAACCCCATAATCACCAGTGACACCCCAAACCCATCAGTGACACCCCAAACCCAACACAGGTAACAGCAGGAACCAGGTGAGCCCCGACAGGTAACTCAGGATGCTGTGAGGGACACCCCAAAACCATCAGTGACACCCCAAAAATAACCCCATAATCACCAATGACACCCCAAATCCATCAGTGACACCCCAAAAATAACCCGACACCCCAAAAGTAACCCCAAAATCACCCCAAGGACTTTTGCCCCAGAGCCCCCCATTCCCAAAGAGGGTTTTGGGGCGCCCCTGCTCCTCAGTAGAGTTTTGGGGTCCCCCCACTCACCAGAGAGGGGTTTAGGGGTACCCCCAGCCCCCCAGACTCACCATAGGGGGGGTGTTGAGGTCTCCCCCAGACTCCCCTGGATTTTGGGGTGCCCCAGACTCACCACAGGGGGGTGTTGAGGCTCCCCCCAGGCCCCCCCGCCATGTTTTGGGGTCCCCCAGAGTATTTTGGGGTCCCTCACTCACCATAAGGGGGTGTTGAGCTGCAGCAGCAGCCCTCCCATGTTTTGGGGTCCCTCAGGGTATTTTGGGGTGCCCCCCATGCTTTGGGGTCCCCCCTGTGTTTTGGGGTCCCCCCGGGTATTTTGGGGTGCCCTCACCATAAGGGGGGGGTTGAGCTGCACAGCAGCCCTCCCATGTTTGGGTCCTCATGGTATTTGGGGTGCCCCCCATGTTTTGGGATCCCCCCTCACTCACCATAAGGGGGTGTTGAGCTGCAGCAGCAGCCCCCCCATGTTTTGGGGTGCCCCCCATGCTTTGGGGTCCCCCCGGGTATTTTGGGGTCCCTCACTCACCATAAGGGGGTGTTGAGCTGCAGCAGCAGCCCCCCCCATGCTTTGGGGTGCCCCCCATGTTTTGGGGTCCCCCCGGGTATTTTGGGGTCCCCCCTCACTCACCATAAGGGGGTGCTGAGCTGCAGCAGCAGCCCCCCCATGTTTTGGGGTCCCCCCGGGTATTTTGGGGTGCCCCTCACTCACCATAGCGGGGTGTTGAGCTGCAGCAGCAGCCGGGCCAGCGCCCGCCGGCACTGCGGGTCTGACAGCAGCCCCATGGATCTGGGGGGATATCGGGGGGATGTGGGGTCAGGAGGGCACCGGGACCCCACACAGAGCCCCTAAAAACCCCACAGAGACCCCCCAAAACCACAGAGACCCCAAACCCCATTGAGCCCCCCCAGACGCCTCAGCCACCCCACAGACACCCCAAATCCCCCTCAGGCCTGGGCCCTGCCATCCCCCACACCCCACACCACATTCTCCCACCCCCCACAGCCCCCACACGGCCCAGCTCCCTGCCCCGCACCCCCTGTGCCCTCCGGGACCCCCAAAAACCCCAAAATCCCCCAAAAAGCCCCAAATCCCCCAAAACCTGCGGGGCACGGCACGGCCAGGCCGCTCAATCGCTGCCGGAGCGCGCGGCCAGGACGGGGAGCGGAGCGCCGAGACAGCGATCGCGGGCACTGCCCCGCCAGGGGGCGCCAGGCGAGGGGCGGGGCCAACAGGATGTGGGCGGGGCCAACTGGCTATGGGCGTGGCCAACAGGATGTGGGCGGGGCCACGGGAATAACGGGGATTTGGGGTAAAGGGGCAAAAAAGGGGGAAAAACTGGGGGTTTGGGGCACAAATTGGGGAAAAATCGGGGGGTTTGGGGGTACAAAAGAGGGTACAAAACCCAGGGAGTTTAGGGGTACAAAAGGGGGCAAATAAGAGGGCAAAAAAGCGGGGAAAACGGGAATTTGGGGGCAGAAAAGCGAGGGTTTGGGGACACAAAAATGGGGGAAACCTTGGGGGGGGTTAGGGGCAAAAAAGGGAGGAAACCTGGGGAGTTTGGGGGAAAAAAGGGGGGAACCTGGAGAGTTTGGGGGCACAAAAAGGGGAAAACCAGGGGGTTTAGGGGCACAAAAGGGGCTCTGGGCAAAGGGGGGGCAAAGGGAGGGGACAGGGACAGCTTGGGGACAATGGGGTGTCACAGGGGACACCGGGGGGAGCAGCGGTGAGGAAAGGGGTGTGACACACCCAGGGCACACACACAGGTGACACACAGAGGGACACACAGCTGCAGTGACACACCCCGGTTTATTGCCATGGTGACACCCCAAAACCCCAGGGTCACAGCCACAGGGTCCCCAATGTCCCCAGGATTGGTCACTGCAGGGTCCTCAGGATTGGTCACTCCAGTGTCCCCAGGACTGGTCACTGCAGGGTCCATCTCCAGTGTCCCCAGGACTGGTCACTGCAGGGTCACAGCCACAGTGTCCCCAGGACTGGTCACTGCAGGGTCACAGCCACAGTGTCCCCAGGACTGGTCACTACAGGGTCACTCCAGGGTCCCCAGGATTGGTCACTCCCGTGTCCCCAGGACTGGTCACTGCAGGGTCCATCTCCAGTGTCCCCAGGACTGGTCACTGCAGGGTCACTCCAGTGTCCCCAGGAGCTGCTGGTCACTACAGGGTCACAGCCACAGTGTCCCCAGGACTGGTCACTACAGGGTCACTCCAGTGTCCCCAGGACTGGTCACCACAGTGACGTGATGCTGCAGCCCCCAGGGGTCAGTTGGTCACCACAGGGTCCCCCAGGTCACTCGGCCATGGCAGTGTCCCCACGGTGTCCCCACAGTGGTCACTGTGCCGTGGCAGTCCCCGTTCCATGGCCACGTCCCCATGGTGGTCACTGTGGTCAGTGGCTGCTCCATGGTGGTGTCCTGGTGTCCCCGCAGTGGTCACTGTGCCATGGTGGTGTCCCCACAGTGGTCACTGTGCCATGGTGGTGTCCCCACAGTGGTCACTGCGCCATGGTGGTGTCCCCACAGTGGTCACTGTGCCATGGCAGTGTCCTGGTGTCCCCACAGTGGTCACTGTGCCATGGCCATGTCCCTGAAGTGGTCACTGCTCTGTGGCAATGTCCCCTCAGTGTCCCAGTGGTCAGTCACTGTGCCATGGCAATGTGTCTGCTGGTCACTCTGGTCACTGTGCCATGGCCATGTCCCCATGGTGGTCACTGCGATGGTCACTGTGCCATGGTGATGTCCCAGGATGGTCACTGTGGTCAGTCACTAACCCACAGCAGTGTCCTGAGTGGTCACTGTGGTCACTCAGTGCTTCATGGCGGTGTCCTGGGGTGATCACCGTGCTGGTCAGTGCTCCATGGCGGTGTCCTGGGGCGGTCACTGTGGTCACTCAGTGCTCCATGGCGGTGTCCTGGGGTGGTCACCGCGCTGGTCAGTGCTCCATGGCAGTGTCCTGGGGTGGTCACTGTGCTGGTCAGTGCTCCATGGCAGCACCCCGGGGTGGTCACCGTGCTGGTCAGTGCTCCATGGCGGTGTCCTGGGGTGGTCACCGTGCTGGTCAGTGCTCCATGGCAGCATCCCGGGGTGGTCACTCTGCTGGTCAGTGCACCATGGCAGTGTCCTGGGGTGGTCACCGTGCTGGTCAGTGCTCCATGGCGGTGTCCTGGGGTGGTCACTGTGGTCAGTCACTGCACTATGCCTGTGTTCCTGCAGTGGTCACTGCTGCATGGCGGTGTCCTGGGGTGGTCACCGTGCTGGTCACTGTTCCATGGCAGCACCCCGGGGTGGTCACCGCGCTGGTCAGTGCTCCATGGCGGTGTCCTGAGTGGTCACTCAGTGCTCCATGGCACCATCCCGGGGTGGTCACTGTGCTGGTCAGTGCTCCATGGCGGTGTCCTGGGGTGGTCACTGTGCTGGTCAGTGCTCCATGGCGGTGTCCTGAGGTGGTCACTCTGCTGGTCAGTGCTCCATGGTGGCGTCCTGGGGTGGTCACTCTGCTGGTCAGTGCTCCATGGCGGTGTCTGGGTGGTCACTCAGTGTTCCATGGCAGCATCCCGGGGTGGTCACCGCGCTGGTCAGTGCTCCATGGCGGTGTCCTGGGGTGGTCACCGTGCTGGTCAGTGCTCCATGGCGGTGTCCTGGGGTGGTCACCGTGCTGGTCAGTGCTCCATGGCGGTGTCCCGAGGCTGTCACTATGGTCACTTAGGGCTCCATGGCGGTGTCCTGGGGTGGTCACTGTGGTCAGTCACTGCACTATGCCTGTGTTCCTGCAGTGGTCACTGCTGCATGGCGGTGTCCTGGGGTGGTCACCGTGCTGGTCAGTGCTCCATGGCGGTGTCCTGGGGTGGTCACCGTGCTGGTCACTGTTCCATGGCAGCATCCCGGGGTGGTCACCGTGCTGGTCACTGTTCCATGGCAGCATCCCGGGGTGGTCACCGTGCTGGTCAGTGCTCCATGGCGGTGTCCTGGGGTGGTCACTGTGCTGGTCAGTGCTCCATGGCGGTGTCCTGAGGCTGTCACTGTGGTCACTCAGGGCTCCATGGCGGTGTCCTGGGGTGGTCACTGTGCTGGTCAGTGCTCCATGGCGGTGTCCTGGCGCAGCCTGGCCCTCACCACGCTGTCCAGCACGGCGTGCAGCCCCTGGCAGGCGGCCTGGGCAGCGTCCAGCACTGGCCGCAGCCGCTCCTGGTGCAGGCGGGCGCTGAGCTGGCACAGGGCCAGCTGCCCGCTGCCCGCCACCGTGGCCACGGCCAGCCTGGGGCCTCCGGCCGCCTCCTCGGCCGCGCTCAGGTCACTCAGGGCCACCGGGGGCCCAGCCGGGGGCTCGGCCAGCCCGGCTGACCCGGCCACCACAGCCCCACGCAGCGCCACGCCAGCGTCCAGCAGCGCCAGTCCTGCTGCACTGACACTGGCACCGAGCTCACCGCCATCGGCCTGGAGAACCTGGGGAGAAACGGGGAAGGGTCACCCCAAAATATCCCAAAATATCCCCAAAATTGTATTGGCACTGTGTGCCCCAGCCCAGCCACGCTGGCATCAAGGAGCGCCAGTCCTGCTGCACTGACACTGGCACCGAGCTCACCGCCATCGGCCTGGAGAACCTGGGGGGACAGGGGAATGGGTCACCCTAAAATATCCCAAAATATCCCCAAAATATCCCCAAATTGTATTGACACTGTGTGCCCCAGCCCAGCCACGCCGGCGTCCAGCAGCGCCAGTCCTGCTGCACTGACACTGGCACCGAGCTCACCGCCATCGGCCTGGAGAACCTGGGGAAAAAGGGGAATGGGTCACCCCAAAATATCCCAAAATATCCCTAAAATCCTATAAACCCCATGTGCCCCAGCAGCGCCATGCCCGCGTCCAGCGCAAGGCCTGCTGCACTGACACTGGCACCCAGCTCACCGCCATCGGCCTGGAGAACCTGGGGGAAACGGGTCAGGGTCACCCCAAAATATCCCAAAATATCCCCAAATTGTATTGACACTGTGTGCCCCAGCAGTGCCAGTCCTGCTGCGCTCACACTGGCACCGAGCTCACCACCATCGGCCTGGAGAACCTGGGGAGAAACGGGTCAGGGTCACCCTAAAATATCCCAAAATATCCCCAAAATCATATTGGCACTGTGTGCCGCAGCCCAGCCATGCTGGCATCAAGGAGTGCCAGTCCTGCCGCGCTGACACTGGCACCCAGCTCACCGCCATCGGCCTGGAGAACCTGGGGGAAACGGGTCAGGGTCACCCCAAAATATCCCAAAATATCCCCAAAATATCCCCAAATTGTATTGACACTGTGTGCCCCAGCAGTGCCAGTCCTGCTGCACTGACACTGGCACCCAGCTCACCGCCATCGGCCTGGAGAACCTGGGGGAAAAGGGGAATGGGTCACCCCAAAATATCCCAAAATATCCCCAAATTGTATTGACACTGTGTGCCCCAGCAGTGCCAGTCCTGCTGTGCTCACACTGGCACCGAGCTCACCGCCATCGGCCTGGAGAACCTGGGGGGACAGGGGAATGGGTCACCCCAAAATATCCCCAAATTGTATTGACACTGTGTGCCCCAGCAGTGCCAGTCCTGCTGCACTGACACTGGCACCGAGCTCACCGCCATCGGCCTGGAGAACCTGGGGAGAAACGGGTCAGGGTCACCCTAAAATATCCCAAAATATCCCCAAAATTGTATTGACACTGTGTGCCCCAGCAGTGCCAGTCCTGCTGCGCTGACACTGGCACCGAGCTCACCGCCATCGGCCTGGAGAACCTGGGGAGAAATGGGTCAGGGTCACCCTAAAATATCCCAAAATATCCTCAAAATTGTATTGACACTGTGTGCCCCAGCAGTGCCAGGCCTGCTGCGCTGACACTGGCACCGAGCTCACCGCCATCGGCCTGGAGAACCTGGGGGAAACGGGTCAGGGTCACCCTAAAAATATCCCCAAATTGTATTGACACTGTGTGCCCCAGCAGTGCCAGTCCTGCTGTGCTCACACTGGCACCGAGCTCACCGCCATCAGCCTGGAGAACCTGGGGGAAAAGGGGTCAGGATCATCCCAAAATGCCCAAATTACCCCAAAACATCCCCTAAAAGACCCCAAAACAAACCCTAAAACACCCCAAAACACCCCCTAAAAAACCCCAAAACCACACAGAACCCATGTGTGTCCCAGCTTGGCTGTGCCCCCCGTGACGCCCAGCTTGCCTCCATCTGCCTGCAGCACCTGTGCTCAGGGACACTCCAAAAACACCCAAATCACCCCAAAACTCCACAGATTTGGGGTGAGCACGGCCCCTCCAGGACCCCTAAAAATTCCCCCAGGACCCCCCAAACCCCCCCAGACTCACCTGGACGTGCACATTGATCAGGGAGTGGCAGTACAGCTGGCTGAGCATGACCCTCCAAAGATCCAGGACTCCCCCACCAAATCCTGTCATGACCCCCCAAAATCCACTCCAGGACCCCCCAAAATCCCCTCAGGACCCCCCAAATCTCACCTGTACGTGCACGTCGATCTGGGAGCGAGGATAGAGCTGGCTGAGCACGGCTCCCTCCAGCACGCCCCGCAGCAGCAGCGCTCGCTCCCCCGATCTCCGGTCCGTCCCGCCCTGCGCCGGCCGCCGGCGCCGCTCGCCGCCCCCCGCGAACGGGGCCGAGCTGCAGCGGACACTGAGCAGCGCCCGGTCCGGTGGGGCCTTGGCCCGGGACCCCCGAACCTGAGGGGGAAAGAGCAGGGACTGAGGGGGGCACACATATGGGGGGGCCTTGGGCCGGGACCCCCGAACCTGAGGGGGAAAGAGCAGGGACTGAGGGGGGCACACATATGGGGGGGCCTTGGGCCTGGGACCCCCGAACCTGGGGGGGAAAGAGCAGGGACTGAGGGGAGCACACATATGGGGGGGCCTTGGCCTGGGACCCCCGAACCTGAGGGGGAAAGAGCAGGGACTGAGGGGGGCACACATATGGGGGGGCCTCGGGCCGGGACCCCCGAACCTGAGGGGGAAAGAGCAGGGACTGAGGGGGGCACACATATGGGGGGGCCTCGGGCCGGGACCCCCGAACCTGAGGGGGAAAGAGCAGGGACTGAGGGGGGCACACATATGGGGGGGCCTTGGGCCTGGGACCCCCGAACCTGAGGGGGAAAGAGCAGGGACTGAGGGGGGCACACATATGGGGGGGGTTGGGCCAGGACCCCCGAACCTGAGGGGGAAAGAGCAGGGACTGAGGGGGGCACACATATGGGGGGGCCTTGGCCCGGGACCCCCGAACCTGAGGGGGAAAGAGCAGGGACTGAGGGGGGCACACATATGGGGGGGCCTTGGGCTGGGACCCCCGAACCTGAGGGGGAAAGAGCAGGGACTGAGGGGGGCACACATATGGGGGGGCCTTGGCCCGGGACCCCCGAACCTGAGGGGGAAAGAGCTGGGAGGGGGGGCGGTCACCCACATGGGGGGGGGGCTGTGGGACCCCCGAATCTGAGGGGGACACCCACATTGGGGAGGAGAGTGTGGGACCTCCATATGAAGGGGTGAGAGAGAGAAACGGGGAGGTTCCCTCCCACGACAGGGGGGACACAGATTGGGGAGGGGGGCTCAGAATGGGGGACCCTGATAACCCCACGGGGAGGGGAGCAAGGACACTGGAGGGGGGGGTGTATAGACCTGAGGGGGTTCACAAGCCTCGAGCGGGGGTCACAAGCCCCAGGGGAATTCACAAGCCCTGAGGGGAGGTTTCACCAGCCCCGGGGCCCCGCTCACCTCGTGCGGGCCGTACACGGCCGCCAGCACTTTGGTGTTGCCCTGCTCCAGGTAGGCCGAGCCGTCGGCCCGGGCCAGCACCCCGAGCCGGGCCCGCACCTTGCGAAGCTCGTCCGGCCGCCGCCCGTCCGCCCGGAACCCCGCGTCCGACACCAGCTCCAGTCCCGCCATGCCGGTACCGCCGCTGGTGCCGCTCCCGCCGCCGGTACCGCGTGTGGGGCTGGACTACAACTCCCGGCGTGCCCCGCGCGCGGCCCTTAGTGCCCGTGCTCGCCGTGAGCGGCCGTACTACAACTCCCGGCGTGCCCCGCGCGAGCCGCCCGCCAATGGCAGGCACCGTCCCCCTGTCGCTCCCGCGGCTGAGGCCACGCCCCCACAGGCTAGTCCCATGGAGGCCACGCCCCCTGTGACGCAATCCCACAACAGGCCACGCCCCATTCGGTCACGCCCCTCCGTACAGACCACGCCCCCATAGAGGCGGTGTCCCGGTTCCGCCCCCTGTCGGCCCCGCCCCCCTTAGGGCCCCGCCCCCTCGGTCGGTTCTCGGCACCGAACGGGACCGGGCGGCACCGGAGCGACCCCAGCGCCCCCTGGCGGAGCGGCAGCACCCCCGGACCCCCCCTCGGGCACGGCCGAACCCTCCCGGGCTGTCCCGGTCCCGGTCCGGGTCCCGAGCGGGCACCGCCGGCCGTCCCGAGCGCTCGGAGCGGGTCAGAACCGGCACCGGCACAGCACCGAGCCCGTGTCCCGCCGGCACCGGGCGGCACCGAGCGCTGGGCGGGCCGGAGCGGGCGGCTCCGCTCTGCCGTTCCCGCTGACCCCTGTCCGGCCAGCGCTGACCTTGCCCAGGCCGGTCCGGACCGGCCCCGAGCGCCGCCGCTCCCCTGCCCGGTACCGATCCCGGTCCCGGTACCGATCCCGATCCCGGTATCGCCATGGCCGCCCCGCCGGGCCCCGCCGGCTTCCAGTTCGCCATCGACCGCGGCGGGACCTTCACGGACGTGTTCGCCCGCTGCCCCGGCGGCCGCGTCCGCGTCCTCAAGCTGCTCTCCGAGGACCCCGCGTACCGCGACGCGCCCACCGAGGGCATCCGCCGCGTCCTGCAGGAGGTGCGGCACCGGGGGGACACCGGGGGGACACCGGGGGGACACCGGGGGACAGCGGGGGGACAGCAACGGGACCCCAGGAACGGCGGGGACAGCGGGGGGACAGCGGGGCTTGGCGGGGACAAGGCAGGGGGACGCAGCAGGGACATGGCGGGACCCCCCCCAAATTCCTTTCTGGGACCACCGGGACCCCCGGGACCCCCAGGACATGGCGGGGGGACAGCGGGATCCCCGGGACCCCCCAAATTCCCTGCTGGGACCACCGGGACCCCCGGGACCCCCCGGACATGGCGGGGGGACAGCGGGATCCCCGGGACCCCCCAAATTCCCTTCGGGGACCACCGGGACCCCCGAATGCACTGCTGGGACCACCGGGACCCCCCAAACCCCCCGAGTACCCTTCTGGGACCACCAGAACCCCCGGGATCCTCGGGACCCCCCAAACCCCCCGAGTACCCTTCTGGGACCCCCGGGACCCCCCTCAGGAGCTCACCGGGACCCCCCAAAGGAACACACTGGGACCCCTCCCCCCAAATGCCTCTCCCTGGGGCCCCCGTGGGAAATTTTGGGATCCCCCCCAAGGGGACCCCCCCCCAGACCCCTTGGGCCCCCTCCCCACCCCAGCCCTGGGCCTGTCTGGACCCCCGGCCCGACCCCGTGCTGGGGGTCCCCATATGGGTCTGGGGTCCCCAAATGGGTCTGGGGGTTCCTAAGTGGGGCTGGGATCCCCAAATGGGTCTGGGATCCCTAAATGGGTCTGGGGTCCCCAAATGGGTCTAGGGTCCCCAAGTGGGGCTGGGGGTCCCCAAATGGGTCTGGGGTCTGGGTCTCAGTTTTGGGGTCCCTCAGGAGCTGGGGGTGTCCCTGCCCCAGGATGGACAAGTCTGGGATCCAGTGGATCCACTCGGGCACCGGGGGTCTGGGGGTCCCCCAAATGGGTCTGGGGGTTTCCACATGGCTCTGGGGTCCCTAAATGGGTCTGGGGGCTCAGTTTTGGGGTCCCACAGGAGCTGGGGGTGCCCCTGCCCCATGAGGAGCCCCTCGATGGATCCCAGATCCAGTGGATCCGCATGGGCACCGGGGGGACTGTGGGTCCCTAAATGGGTCTGGGGTCCTGCTGTGGGTCCCGCTGTGGGTCTGGGGGTCCCCAAATGGGTCTGGGGGTCCCTAAATGGGTCTGGGGGCTCAGTTTTGGGGTCCCACAGGAGCTGGGGGTGCCCCTGCCCCGGGAGCAGCCCCTCGATGGGTCCCGGATCCAGTGGATCCGCATGGGCACCCAGGGGGGCTGTGGGTCCCCAAATGGGTCTGGGGTCCTGCTGTGGGTCCCGCTGTGGGTCTGGAAGTCCCCAAATGCATCTGGGGGTCCCTAAATAGGTCTGGGGGCTCACAGTTTTGGGGTCCCACAAGAGCTGGGGGTGCCCCTGCCCCATGAGGAGCCCCTGGACGGGTCCCGGATCCAGTGGATCCGCATGGGCACCCAGGGGGGCTGTGGGTCCCTAAGTGGGTCTGGGGTCCCACAGGTGAATTTTGGGGTTCCCTGTGAATTACCCCAGGTAATTTTGGGGTCCCACAAGAGCTGGGGGTGCCCCTGCCCCATGAGGAGCCCCTCGATGGATCCCGGATCCAGTGGATCCGCATGGGCACCCAGAGGGGCTGTGGGTCCCTAAATGGGTCTGGGGTCCCCAGGTGGGTCTGGCTCTCAGTTTTGGGGTCCCACAGGAGCTGGGGGTGCCCCTGCCCCGTGACCAGCCCCTGGATGGGTCCCGGATCCAGTGGATCCGCATGGGCACCACGGTGGCCACCAACGCGCTGCTGCAGCGCCGGGGCGAGCGCGCGGCCCTGGCCGTGACCCGCGGCTTCCGACACCTGCTGCACATCGGGACCCAGGCCCGGCCCCGCCTCTTCGACCTGGTGAGCACCTGGGCACACACCTGGGCACACACCTGTACCCCAAACCCACCCAAACCCAGCCCCAACCCCACCCCGACACCTGCTGCACATCGGGACCCAGGCCCGGCCCCGCCTCTTCGACCTGGTGAGCACCTGGGTACAGCTGGGCACACCTGGGCACACCTAGGATACACCTGGGCACACCTGGGTACACACCTGAACCCCCACCTGTACCCCAAACCCATCCCCAACCCCACCCCGACACCTGCTGCACATCGGGACCCAGGCCCGGCCCCGCCTCTTCGACCTGGTGAGCACCTGGCACACCTGGGTACACACCTGGGTACAGCTGGGCACACCTAGGATACACCTGGGCACACCTGGGTACAGCTAGGTACACCTGGGTACACACCTGGGTACAGCTGGGTACACCTGGGCACACCTAGGATATACCTGGGCACACCTGGGTACACACCTGGGTACAGCTGGGCACACCTGGGCACACACCTGAACCCCCAAACCCATCCCCAACCCCACCCCGACACCTGCTGCACATCGGGACCCAGGCCCGGCCGCGCCTCTTCGACCTGGTGAGCACCTGGGCACACCTGGGCACACACCTGGGTACAGCTGGGCACACCTGGGCACACACCTGAACCCCCAAACCCATCCCCAACCCCACCCCGACACCTGCTGCACATCGGGACCCAGGCCCGGCCCCGCCTCTTCGACCTGGTGAGCACCTGGCACACCTGGGTACACCTGGGCACACCTGGACACACCTGGGTACAGCTGGGTACACACCTGGTACAGCTGGGCACACCTGGGCACACCTGGGATACACCTGGGTACACCTGGGTACAGCTGGGTACACCTGGGTACACACCTGGGCACACCTGGGTACAGCTGGGCACACCTGGGTACACACCTGGGCACACACCTGTACACACACCTGGGCACACCTGTGCATACCCACCTGGGCACACCTGGGTACACACTTGGCACACACCTGGGCACACCTGTACACACACCTGGGCACACACCTGGGCACACCTGGACACACCTGTGCCTGCTTTGGCACTGCCAGGTCCGTGGTGCCCCATCCCCCTTGTCCCAATGTCCCCTGGGTGCGGGTGCCAGGTCCCTGTGCCCGCAGTGCCACGTGTCCCCTGTGTCCTGTGACCCCTTGGTGTCCCCTCAGTGTCCCCTCAGTGTCCCCTCACAGTGTCCTGTGACCCCCCGTGACCCCTCAGTGTCCCCTGTGTCCTGTGACCCCCCCGTGTCCCCTCGGTGTCCCCTCGGTGTCCCCACGCTGACCCCCTTGGTCACACACATGATGTCTGTCCCCTCAGTGTCCCCACAGTGTCCCCTCAGTGTCCCCACACTGACCCACATGACGTCCCACACGGTGTCCCCTCAGTGTCCCCTCACTGTCCTCTCAGTGTCCCCTGTGTCCTGTGACCCCCCTGTGTCCCCTCAGTGTCCCTTCAGTGTCCCCTCAGGTGTCCCCACACTGACTCCCTTGGTGACACAGGTGGTGTCCCCTCAGTGTCCCCTGTGTCCTGTGACCCCCCTGTGTCCCCTCAGTGTCCCTTCAGTGTCCCCTTGGTGTCCCCACACTGACTCCCTTGGTGACACAGGTGGTGTCCCCTCAGTGTCCCCTCAGTGTCCCCTCGTTGTCCCCACACTGTCCCACGTGATGTCCTGCCCGGTGTCCCCTCGGTGACCCGTGGCCGCCTGGCACGGGGCTGGCACGTCCTGTGACCGGCACCGTGTCCCGTGACTGGCACCGTGTCCCCGTGTGCCCCACGGTGTCCCCAAACACCCTGTCCCTGTGTCCCCTCCCCCTGGGCCCCACGGTGTCCCCACCACCCTGTCCCTGTGTGTCTCCACCATGGGTTGGCACCGTGTCCCCCTGGACCCCATGGTGTCCCCACCACCCTGTCACTGTGTCCCCTCCCTGTGTGCCCCACGGTGTCCCCTCCTGGTGCTGGCACCGTGTCCCCTGTGCCCCACAGTGTCCCAAACACCCTGTCCCTGTTTCCCCTCCCCCTGGGCCCCACGGTGTCCCCTCCTGGTGCTGGCACTGTGTCCCCGTGTGCCCCATGGTGTCCCTGTGTGTCCCCCCCAGGCTGGCACTGTGTGTCCTGTGCCCCATGGTGTCCCCAAACACCCTGTCACTGTGTCCCCTCCTGGTGCTGGCACCGTGTCCCCATGTCCCCCACAGTGTCCCTGCTCAGGCTGGCACCGTGTCCCCGTGTGCCCCACAGTGTCCCCACCACCCTGTCACTGTGTCCCCTCCCCCTGGGCCCCACAGTGTCCCCTCCTGGTGCTGGCACTGTGTCCCCGTGTGCCCCATGGTGTCCCTGTGTGTCCCCCCCAGGCTGGCACTGTGTGTCCTGTGTCCCACAGTGTCCCCTCCTGGGCTGGCACCGTGTCCCCATGTGTCCCACAGTGTCCCCACCACCCTGTCCCCGTGTTCCTGCTGGGACTGGCACTGTGTCCTTGTGTCCCCCACAGTGTCCCCACTCAGGCTGGCACCGTGTCCCCGTGTGCCCCATGGTGTCCCCACCACCCTGTCCCTGTGTCCCCTCCTGGGGCTGGCACCGTGTCCCCGTGTGCCCCACAGTGTCCCCACCACCCTGTCACTGTGTCCCCTGCTGAGGCTGGCACCGTGTGCCCCACAGTGTCCCCTCCTGGTGCTGGCACCATGTCCCCATGTCCCCCACAGTGTCCCTGCTCAGGCTGGCACCGTGTCCCCGTGTGCCCCACGGTGTCCCCACTGCCCTGTCACTGTCCCCTCCTGGTGCTGGCACTGTGTCCCCGTGTGCCCCATGGTGTCCCTGTGTGTCCCCCCCAGGCTGGCACCGTGTCCCCTGTGCCTCACAGTGTCCCCAACCACCCTGTCCCTGTGTTCCTGCTGGGACTGGCACTGTGTCCTTGTGTCCCCCACAGTGTCCCCACTCAGGCTGGCACCGTGTCCCTGTGTGCCCCATGGTGTCCCCACCACCCTGTCCCTGTGTCCCCTCCCTGTGTGCCCCACAGTGTCCCCAAACACCCTGTCCCTGTGTCCCCTCCTGTGACTGACACCCTGTCCCTGTGTCCCATGGTGTCCCTGCTGTGGGACTCGGTGTCCCCCCCTTGTGTCCCCTCTGTCTCCCCACTGTGTCCCCCTGTGTCCCCCGTGGCTGCGTGTCCTTGGCGTGTCCCCTGTCCCTGTCCCTTGTCCCTGTCCCCTGGGCTTGGGGCCAGTCCTGGCCCGTGGCCCGCGTGGCCTGGCCAGAGCCAGCGGGACAGGGACAGGGGACAGGGGACACGGGGTGGGAGGACACAGGGGGGACACGAGACGACAGGGGACATGGGGGGGCAACACGGGACAGGGGACACAGAGGGGACAGTCCTGTCCCTGTCCTGTCCCAGTCCTGTCCTGGTGCCACTGCTGTCCCTGCCCTGTCCCTGTTCTGTCCCACTCTTGTCCCAGTGCCACCTCGGCCCTGTCCTTTCCTGTCCCAGTGCCACCCCACTCCTGTCCCCGTCCCCGCCCCGGTGCCACCCTATTCCTGTCCCTTTCTTGTCCCTGTCCCACCCCAGTCCCACGTCAGTGCCACCCCAGTCCTGTCCCAGTGCCACCCCGCTCCTGTCCCTGTCCCATCCCAGTGCCACCCCACTCCTGTTCTGGTGCCACCCCTGTCCCTGTCCTGTCCCTTTCTTGTCCCACCCCTGTCCCAGTGCCACCCCTGTCCCTGCCATGTCCCTGTTGTGTCCCACTCCTGTCCCATGTCCCCACGCTGTCGCTCCAGTGCCACTCAGCAATGTCACCCTGTATCCCTGTGGTGTCACTCTGGTGCCACTGCACTCCTGACCCGTGTCCCTGCGGTGTCACTGGGGTGATGTGACCCCCGTGTCCCCACGGTGTCACTCCAGTGCCACCCAGCGATGTGACCCCCATGTCACCCCCTGTCCCCACGGTGTCACTGGGGTGACGTGACCCCCGTGTCACCCTGTGTCACCCTGTGTCACCCCCGTGTCACCCCCGGTGTCCCCGCAGGAGGTGGCCATGCCGGACGTGCTGTACGAGGAGGTGATCGAGGTGGACGAGCGGCTGATCCCGGAGCAGGAGGATTGTCACCTGCCCGGGAGTGACAGCTGGGACAGGGTACAAGGTGGGTGTCACCATTGTCACCATTGTCACCATTGTCACCTGCCCGGGAGTGACAGCTGGCCCCGGGTACAAGGTGGGTGTCACCATTGTCACCATTGTCACCATTGTCACCATTGTCACCTGCCCGGGAGTGACACCTGGCCCCGGGTACAAGGTGGGTGTCACCATTGTCACCATTGTCACCATTGTCACCTGCCCGGGAGTGACAGCTGGCCCCGGGTACAAGGTGGGTGTCACCATGGTCACCATTGTCACCATTGTCACCTGCGCGGGAGTGACAGCTGGCCCCGGGTACAAGGTGGGTGTCACCATTGTCACCATTGTCACCATGGTCACCATTGTCACCTGCCTGGGAGTGACAGCTGGCCCCGGGTACAAGGTGGGTGTCACCATTGTCACCATTGTCACCATTGTCACCATTGTCACCTGCCCGGGAGTGACAGCTGGCCCCGGGTACAAGGTGGGTGTCACCATTGTCACCATTGTCACCATTGTCACCATTGTCACCTGCCCGGGAGTGACAGCTGGCCCCGGGTACAAGGTGGGTGTCACCATTGTCACCATTGTCACCATTGTCACCATTGTCACCTGCCCGGGAGTGACACCTGGCCCCGGGTACAAGGTGGGTGTCACCATTGTCACCATTGTCACCATTGTCACCATTGTCACCTGCCTGGGAGTGACAGCTGGGCCCGGGTACAAGGTGGGTGTCACCATTGTCACCATTGTCACCATTGTCACCATTGTCACCTGCCCGGGAGTGACAGCTGGCCCCGGGTACAAGGTGGGTGTCACCATTGTCACCATTGTCACCATGGTCACCATTGTCACCTGCCCGGGAGTGACAGCTGGGACAGGGTACAAGGTGGGTGTCACCATTGTCACCATTGTCACCATTGTCACCTGCCCGGGAGTGACAGCTGGGACAGGGTACAAGGTGGGTGTCACCATTGTCACCATTGTCACCACTGTCACCTGCCCGGGAGTGACAGCTGGCCCCGAGTACAAGTTGGGTGTCACCATTGTCACCATTGTCACCATTGTCACCACTGTCACCTGTGGGGCAGTGACAGCTGGCCCCGGGTACAAGGTGGGTGTCACCATTGTCACCATTGTCACCATTGTCACCTGCCCGGGAGTGACAGCTGGCCCCGGGTACAAGGTGGGTGTCACCATTGTCACCATGGTCACCATGGTCACCATTGTCACCATGGTCACCATTGTCACCATTGTCACCGTTGTCACCTGCCCGGGAGTGACAGCTGGGACAGAGTACAAGGTGGGTGTCACCATTGGCACCATGGTCACCATGGTCACCATTGTCACCTGTGGGGCAGTGACAGCTGGGACAGGGTACAAGGTGGGTGTCACCATTGTCACCATTGTCACCTGCCCGGGAGTGACACCTGGGACAGGGTACAAGGTGGGTGTCACCATTGTCACCATTGTCACCATTGTCACCTGCCCGGGAGTGACAGCTGGGACCGGGTACAAGGTGGGTGTCACCATTGTCACCATTGTCACCATTGTCACCTGCCCGGGAGTGACAGCTGGCCCCGGGTACAAGGTGGGTGTCACCATTGTCACCATTGTCACCATTGTCACCTGTGGGGCAGTGACACCTGGGACAGGGTACAAGGTGGGTGTCACCATTGTCACCATTGTCACCATTGTCACCATTGTCACCATGGTCACCATTGTCACCATTGTCACCATGGTCACCATGGTCACCATTGTCACCTGTGGGGCAGTGACAGCTGGGACAGGGTACAAGGTGGGTGTCACCATGGTCACCATTGTCACCATTGTCACCATTGTCACCATGGTCACCATTGTCACCATTGTCACCATTGTCACCATTGTCACCTGTGGGGCAGTGACAGCTGGCCATGGGTACAAGGTGGGACACTGGGGTGGTGGCACTGGGGGTGGCACCTGGCAGGTGTCACCCCTGTCACTGTCCCCTGCTGCTCTGTGGGGTGGCACCGGGGGGTTTTGGGTGTCCCAGGGCTCTCGGTGACACTGTGACACTGTGACACTGTGACACTGTGACACTGTGACATTGTCCCTGTGTCCCCACAGCGGATTTGGGAACGAAAACTTTCCCAAGCTGTGGCGAATACGTGGGAAACAGAACAAAGCTGCACAGATCGGCCTTCTAACTTGCAACAAGTTTATTTAGTGTACATTTTAGAACATTAATTATTAATTAATTATGTGCTTTGTCTCTTACAAACGAGTTATTGTGTTAGAGAATAAGCCATTATTGTTTTAATCAGAATTTTGTGTGGTTCAGAGTATTGGGTAGAATTTTTGTCAGTGTGATTTTGCCCTGTGAGATTGGCTGAAATTGGACCGAGACTGATATAGACTGTTAGACAATAAGCCATTATTGTTTTAATCAGAATTAATACAATTAATAAGCCATTATTGTTTTAATCAGAATTAATACAATTAATAAGCCATTATTGTTTTAATCAGAATTTTGTGCGCTTCAGGTGATTGGGTAGAATTTCTGTCAGTGTGATTTTGCCCTGTGAGATTGGCTGAAACTGGACCGAGACTGGTGTATGGGGTGTTGTAAATTAAATTTAATTACATTTCTAAATTTAATTAAATTTCTTTGGCTTTCTGCCGGAGCAGCGAGCTGTGGCCTCTCCCCTGTGCATTGCCACAGCAATGGAATGGGACTGGTGTATGGGGTGTTGTAAATTAAATTTAATTACATTTCTAAATTTAATTAAATTGGCCTCTCCCCTGTGCATTGCCACAGCAATGGAATGGGACTGGTGTATGGGGTGTTGTAAATTAAATTTAATTACATTTCTAAATTTAGGGGGGTTTAGGGGCTGTCAGGGCTCTCGGTGACACTGCTGTCCCCTGTCCCTGTCCCCAGGTGTGTCCGGTGTCACTCTCCCCGTGCAGCAGGAGGGGTTTAAGGGCTGTAGGTGACACTGCTGTCCCCTGTCCCTGTCCCCAGGTGTGTCCGGTGTCACCCTGCTGGTGCAGCAGGAGGGGTTTAAGGGCTGTAGGTGACACTGTGACACTGTGGCTGTCCCTGTCCCCGTCCCCAGGTGTGTCCGGTGTCACCCTGCTGGTGCAGTGGGCAGGTTTAGGGGCTGTAGGTGACACTGTGACACTGTCCCCCGTGTCCCCAGGTGTGTCCGGTGTCACCCTGCTGGTGCAGCGGGCAGGTTTAGGGGCTGTAGGTGACACTGTGACACTGCTGTCCCCCCTGTCCCCAGGTGTCTCCGGTGTCACCCTGCTGGTGCAGCGGGGGGGTTTAGGGGCTGTCAGGGCTGTAGGTGACACTGTGACACTGCTGTCCCCTGTCCCCAGGTGTCTCCGGTGTCACCCTGCTGGTGCAGCGTTGCTGTCCCAGGGCTCTCAGGGCTGTAGGTGACACTGTGACACTGTCCCTGTCCCCAGGTGTGTCCGGTGTCACCCTGTCGGTGCAGTGTGGCTTTCCCAGGGCTCTCGGTGACACTGCTGTCCCCTGTCCCTGTCCCCAGGTGTCTCCGGTGTCACCCTGTTGGTGCAGCGTTGCTGTCCCAGGGCTCTCAGGGCTGTAGGTGACACTGTGACACTGCTGTCCCCTGTCCCTGTCCCCAGGTGTGTCCGGTGTCACCCTGCTGGTGCAGTGGGCAGGTTTAGGGGCTGTAGGTGACACTGTGACACTGCTGTCCCTGTCCCTGTCCCCAGGTGTGTCCGGTGTCACCCTGCTGGTGCAGTGGGAGGGTTTAGGAGCTGTAGGTGACACTGTGACACCATTGTCCCTGTCCCTGTCCCTGTCCCCAGGTGTGTCCGGTGTCACCCTGTCGTGCAGTGTGGTTTCAGGGCTCTCGTGACACTGTCCCTGTCCCCGTCCCAGTGTTCCGGTGTCACCCTGCTGTGAGGGCAGGTTTAGGGGCTGTAGGTGACACTGTGACACTGTCCCCTGTCCCCAGGTGTGTCCGGTGTCACCCTGCTGGTGTGACAGGGAGGTTTAGGGTGTCCCAGAGGTGAAGGTGACACTGTCCCCATGTCCCCAGGTGTGTCCAGTGTCACCCTGCTCGTGCAGTGGGCAGGTTTAAGGGCTGTAGGTGACACTGTGACACTGCTGTCCCCTGTCCCTGTCCCCAGGTGTCTGGTGTCACCCTGTCGTGCAGTGGGCAGTTTCAGGGCTGTAGGTGACACTGTGACCGCTGTCCCCTGTTGTCCCCAGGTGTCTCCAGTGTCACCCTGCTGGTGCAGCGGGGGTTGGTTCAGGGCTGTAGGTGACACTGTGACACTGTGGCTGTCCCCTGTCTCTGTCCCCAGGTGTGCCCAGTGTCACCCTGCAGGTGCAGTAAGGGGCGTTTGGAGGCTGTAGGTGACACTGTGACACCGTTGTCCCCTGTCCCCCGTGTCCCCAGGTGTGTCCGGTGTCACCCTGCTGGTGCAGCAGGGGGGTTTAGGGGCTCTCAGGGCTGTAGGTGACACTGTGACACTGTGGCTGTCCCCTGTCCCTGTCCCCAGGTGTGTCCGGTGTCACCCTGCTGGTGCAGCGCCCTCTGGACGTGTCGCGGCTCCGCACGGACCTGGAGCGGCTCCTGCCCCGATCCGAGCCTGGGTCGTGCTGCTGTGCACAGCTAGCTGAGTCTGGGGCTTGGGGGGATTTGGGGTCACTGGGGGTTTGGGGTGTCCCCAGCCCCTGGCGGTGCTGCTGCTGCACAGCTACGCGTGAGTCTGGGGGCTTGGGGGGGAATTGGGGGTCCTGAGTGTCCCTGAGTGTCCCCAAGCCTGGCGGTGCTGTGCTGCACAGCTACGGTGAGTCTGGGGGCTTGGAGGGATGTTGGGGTTCCCTGAGGGGCTCCGGGGGGTCCCTGAGGGGTTTGGGGTCCCTGAGGTCCCCAAAGCCTGGCAGTGCTGCTGCACAGCTACATGTGAAAAGGGGGAGGGGTTATTTTGGGGCTGAGGTGACACTGGCATGTGCTGCTCACACAGCGTGTGTCTGGGGCTTTGTGGGGGATTTGTGGGGTCCCTGAGGGGTTTGGTGGGGTCCCTGAGTGTCCCCAAAGCCTGGCAATGCTGCTGCTGCACAGCTGCATGCGAGTCTGGGGCTTGGGGGGTTTGGGGGGTCCTGGGGATTTGGGGGTACCTGAGTGTCCCTGAGTGTCCCCAGAGCCTGGCAGTGCCGCTGCTGCACAGCTACGCGTGAGTCTGGGGCTGGGGGATTTGGGGGTCACCAAAGCCTGGAGGTGCTGCTGCTACATAGCTATGTGTGTGAAATGGGGATTTGGGGGTCCTGGGGGGGATTTGGGGGGTCCTGGGGGGTCCCTGAGTGTCCCCGGAGCCTGGCGATGCTGCTGCACAGCTACACGTGAAAAATGGGGGGATTTTGGGGGTCCTGAGGGGGTTTGGGGGGGTCCCTGAGGGGTTTTGGGATCCTGGCGGTGCTGCTGCTGCACAGCTACGCGTGAGTCTGGGGGCTTGGGGGGGATTTGGGGGGTCCCTGAGTGTCCCCGGAGCCTGGTAGTGCCCCTGCTGCACAGCTACGAGTGAGTCTGGGGGCTTGGGGGGATTTGGGGGGTCCTGGGGTGTCCTGAGGGTCCCCAGAGCCTGGTGGTGCTGCTGCTGCACAGCTACGCGTGAGTCTGGGGGCGCTTGGGGGGATTTGGGGGGTCCTGAGTGTCCCCAAAGCCTGGCAGTGCTGCTACTGCACAGGTACGTGTGAGTCTGGGGGCTTGGGGGGGTTTGCAGGGTCCCTGAGGGGCTTGGGGGTCACCAAAGCCTGGCGGTGCTGCTACGCGTGAGTCTGGGGGCTTGGGGGGGTTTGGGGGGTCCTGAGTGTCCCCAGAGCCTGGCGGTGCTGCTGCTGCACAGCTACGCGTGAGTCTGGGGGCTTGGGGGGGATTTGGGGGGTCCCTGAGGGGTTTGGGGGTCCCTGAGGGGTTTGGGGTCCCTGAGTGTCCCCAGATCCTGGCGGTGCTGCTGCTGCACAGCTACGCGTGAGTCTGGGGGCTTGGGGGGTCCTGGGGGGTCCTGGGGGGTCCCTGAGTGTCCCCAAAGCCTGGCGGTGCTGCTGCTGCACAGCTACACATGAAAAATGGGGGGATTTTGGGGGTCCCTGAGGGGTTTGGGGGGTCCCTGAGGGGTTTTGGGATCCTGGCAATGCTGCTGCTGCACAGCTACGTGTGAGTCTGGGGGCTTGGGGGGATTTGGGGGGTCCTGGGGGGTCCCTGAGTGTCCCCAGAGCCTGGCGGTGCTGCTGCTGCACAGCTACGAGTGAGTCTGGGGGCTTGGGGGTCCTGGGGCATTTGGGGGTCCCTGAGTGTCCCCAGACCCTGGTGGTGCTGCTGCACAGCTACGCGTGAGTCTGGGGGCTTGGGGGGATTTGGGGGGTCCTGAGTGTCCCCAAAGCCTGGCAGTGCTGCTGCTGCACAGCTACGCGTGAGTCTGGGGGCTTGGGGGGGATTTGGGGGGTCCTGAGTGTCCCTGAGTGTCCCCAGACCCTGGCAGTGCTGCTGCTGCACAGCTACGCGTGAAAAACGGGGGGATTTTGGGGGTCCTGAGGGGGTTTTGGGGGGTCCCTGAGGGGTTTTGGGATCCTGGCAGTGCTGCTGCTGCACAGCTACGCGTGAGTCTGGGGGCTTGGGGGGTCCTGGGGGGTCCTGGGGGTCACCAAAGCCTGGAGGTGCTGCTGCTACATAGCTATGTGTGAAAATCGGGGGGATTTTGGGGGTCCTGAGGGTGTCCTGAGGGTCCCTGAGGGGTTTGGGGGGAAATTTGGGGGCTTCTGGGGCGGGTTTGGGGGGCTCTGGGGGGATTTGGGAGGATTTGAGGGGTCCTGGGGGGATTTGGGGGTCCCTGAAAGGTTTGGGGGTCCCCAGACCCTGGCGGTGCTGTTGCTGCACAGCTACACGTGAGTCTGGGGGCGCTTGGGGGGCTTTGGGGGGTCCTGGGGATTTGGGGGTCCTGGGGGCTTTGGGGGGGCTTTAGGGGGTGTCCCAGGTGACCCCCAGGTGTCTCAGGTGTGTCCCCCCCCCCAACCCAAAATTTCCAAAGATCCAAAAAACGCCCAAAACTCACCTGAAAAACATCGGAAATGGAGGAATTTGGGCAAAAGGGGAAATTCAACCCAAATTCAGGCCAAATTGACCCCAAATTCAGCCCCAATTCGACCCCAAACTCAGCCCCAAATTTACCCCAAATTCACCGAAAATTCACCCCAAAATTCAGCCCAAATTCAGTCCCAATTCACCCCAAATTCACCTCAAATTCAGCCCCAAACTCACCCCAAAAGCAATCCAAACTCAGCCCCAAATTCTGCCCAAATTCACCCCAAATTCTGCCCAAATTCAGCCCCACCCTCCCCAGGGCATTAATTAGCACTCATTTGGCGTTAATTAAACTCATTAATTGCACCTGGGAAGCCTGGGGTGGGAGGAGCCCAGAAAATTCCGGAGAAAGGGGAAAGGAAAGGGCTCAAAAATGAGGAGAAAAGGGAGGAAAATGCCCAGATTTGGGTTCTGGAGATTGAAAAAAGAGAAAAATCCGCAGATTTTGGTTCAGGAGGTCAAAAAAAAAAGTTTAAAAAGAGAGAAAAAACAGCCCAAATTTGGGTTCTGGGGGTCAAAAATGAGGAAAAAAAGAAGAGGAAAATTCCCAGGTTTGGGTTCAGGAGGTCAAAAAAAGATAAAAATAAAAGAGGAAAAAAGCTCAGATTTGGATTCAGGAGGTCAAAAATAAAGGAGATAAAAAGAGAAAAGAGAGAAATGCCCAGATTTGGGTTCAGGAGGTCAAAAAATGAAGAAAAAAAGGGGAAAATCCCCAGATTGGTTGATTGATCGATTGGCTGATTGATCAATTGGCTGATTGATTGATTGGCTGATCGATTGATTGCCTGAATGATTGATTCAGAGATTGATTGGCTGATTGATTGGATGATCAATTGGCTGATTGATTGACAGCTCTGCAGGTGTGATGGGGGGCTCCAGGTGACACAGGTGTGACACAGGTGTGACACAGGTGTCCCCTCACAGGTGGCCGGGTCACAAGGAGCAGGTGAGGCCCTGGGTTTCACTCAGGTGTGGTTGGGGTGCAGGTGTGACTCGGGTGTGGCTCAGGTGACACACAGGTGTTCCCCAGGTGACACACAGGTGTGACTCAGGTGTGGCTCAGGTGTGACTCAGGTGTGGCTCAGGTGACACACAGGTGACACACAGGTGTGACTCAGGTGTGACACAGGTGACACACAGGTGTTCCCCAGGTGACACTCACCTGTCCCCACAGGTGGCCGGGTCACGAGCAGCAGCTGGGGGTTCTCCCAGGTGTCTCTGTCCTCGGCCGTGGTGTAACTCAGGTGTAACTCAGGTGTATCCTCACACAGGTGGCTGGGTCATGAAGAACAGGTGGGCTCCCTGACGCTCTCCATGGGTTTCACTCAGGTGTCGCTGTCCTCGGCCGTGGTGTAACTCAGGTGTAACTCAGGTGTTTGCTGTAACTCAGGTGTAACTCAGGTGTGACACTCACCTGTCCCTCACACAGGTGGCCAGGTCATGAGCAGCAGGTGGGATCCCTGTCCCTGTCCCTGGGTTTCTCCCAGGTGTCTCTGTCCTCGGCTGTGGTGTAACTCAGGTGTGACACAGGTGTGACACAGGTGTATCCTCACACAGGTGGCCGGGTCACGAGCAGCAGGTGGGGGCCCTGGCGCTGTCCCTGGGGTTCTCCCAGGTGTCTCTGTCCCTGGCCGTGGTGTAACTCAGGTGTAACTCAGGTGTAACTCAGGTGACACTCAGGTGTAACTCAGGTGACACTCAGGTGTAGCTTGGGTGTTCCCCAGCTGTAACTCAGGTGTGTCCCCCCACAGGTGGCCGGGTCATGAAGAACAGGTGGGCTCCCTGGCCCTGTCCATGGGTTTCACTCAGGTGTCTCTGTCCCTGGCCGTGGTGTAACTCAGGTGTTTGGTGTAACTCAGGTGTGACACAGGTGTAACTCAGGTGTTCCCCAGGTGTGATACAGGTGTTTGGTGTGACACAGGTGACACGCTCAGGTGTTCCCCAGGTGTAACTCAGATTACACTCAGGTGTAACTCAGGTGTTCCCCAGGTGTAACTCAGGTGTGACACAGGTGTGACACAGGTGTTCCCCTGGTGTTCCCCACGTGTGACACAGGTGTTTGGTGTAACTCAGGTGTGACACAGGTGTAACTCAGGTGTTCCCCAGGTGTAACTCAGGTGTATCCTCACACAGGTGGCCAGGTCACGAAGAATAGGTGGGCTCTCTGGCCCTGTCCCTGGGTTTCTCCCAGGTGTCGCTCTCCTCGGCCATGGTGTAACTCAGGTGTAACTCAGGTGACACAGGTGACACGCTCAGGTGTTCCCCAGGTGTAACTCAGGTGTATCCTCACACAGGTGGCCGGGTCACGAGGAGCAGGTGGGCTCCCTGGCGCTCTCCATGGGTTTCTCCCAGGTGTCGCTCTCCTCGGCCGTGGTGTAACTCAGGTGTAACTCAGGTGTTTGGTGTAACTCAGGTGTTCCCCAGGTGTGACACAGGTGTCCCCCCACAGGTGGCCGGGTCACGAGGAGCAGGTGGGCTCCCTGGCGCTCTCCATGGGTTTCTCTCAGGTGTCGCTCTCCTCGGCCATGGTGTAACTCAGGTGTAACTCAGGTGTAACTCAGGTGTGACACAGGTGTAACTCAGGTGTTCCCCAGGTGTGACACAGGTGTTTGGTGTAACTCAGGTGTTCCCCAGGTGTAACTCAGGTGTTTGGTGTAACTCAGGTGTTTGGTGTAACTCAGGTGTTCCCCAGGTGTAACTCAGGTGTATCCTCACACAGGTGGCCAGGACACGAGGAGCAGGTGGGCTCCCTGGCGCTCTCCATGGGTTTCTCCCAGGTGTCGCTCTCCTCGGCCGTGGTGTAACTCAGGTGTTTGGTGTAACTCAGGTGTACCTCAGGTGTAACCCAGGTGTGACACAGGTGTTCCCCAGGTGTAACTCAGGTGTATCCTCACACAGGTGGCCGGGTCACGAGGAGCAGGTGGGCTCCCTCGCCCTCTCCATGGGTTTCACTCAGGCGTCGCTCTCCTCGGCCGTGGTGTAACTCAGGTGTTTGGTGTAACTCAGGTGTAACTCAGGTGTTCCCCAGGTGTGACACAGGTGTGACACAGGTGTTTGGTGTAACTCAGGTGTTCCCCAGGTGTAACTCAGGTGTAACTCAGGTGTATCCCCCCACAGGTGGCCGGGTCATGAGGAGCAGGTGGGCTCCCTGGCGCTCTCCATGGGTTTCTCCCAGGTGTCGCTCTCCTCGGCCGTGGCCGGCATGGCACGGGCGGTGCCGCGGGGGCTCACGGCCTGCGCCGACGCCTACCTGAGCCCAGGTGTGCGCAGGTACCTGCACGGCTTCTGCCAGGGCTTCCGCGATGGGCTCAAGGTGAGCTGGGCTGGAACGGGACAGACTGACACGGGACAGACCTGGGATAGACCTGGGATAGGGTGGGACACGGCTGGGACTGACCTGGGACTGACCCGGGCCTACCTGAGCCCAGGTGTGCGCAGATACCTGCACGGCTTCTGCCAGGGATTCCACGATGGGCTCAAGGTGAGTGAGACTGAAATGGGATAAACTGACACACAGGACTGACCCAGGACAGACCTGGGATAGAGCAGGGACTGACCTGGGACTGACCCGGGCCCACCTGAGCCCAGGTGTGCGCAGATACCTGCAAGGCTCCTGCCAGGGATTCCGTGATTGGCTCAAGGTGAGCTGGGCTGGAACGGGACAGACTGACACGGGACAGACCTGGGATAGGGTGGGACATGGCTGGGACTGAGCCAGGCCTACCTGAGCCCAGGTGTGCGGCGGTACCTGCACGGCTTCTGCCAGGGCTTCCGCGATGGGCTCAAGGTGAGTGAGACTGACTGACCCAGGATAGACCTGGGATAGGGCAGGGACTGACCCCAGACTGACCCGGGACTGACCCGGGCCTACCTGAGCCCAGGTGTGCGCAGATACCTGCACGGCTCCTGCCAGGGCTTCCGCGATGGGCTCAAGGTGAGCTGGGCTGAAATGGGACAGATTGACCCGGGATTGACATGGGATAGGCCTGGGATAGACCTGGGATAGGGCAGGGACTGACCCCAGACTGACCCGGGACTGACCCGGGCCTACCTGAGCCCAGGTGTGCGCAGATACCTGCACAGCTTCTGCCAGGTTTTTGAGGTGGGCTCAAGGTGAGCTGGGCTGGAACGGGACAGACTGACACGGGACAGACCTGGGATAGGGTGGGACACGGCTGGGACTGACCCGGGCCTACCTGAGCCCAGGTGTGCGCAGATACCTGCACGGCTTCTGCCAGGGCTTCCGCGATGGGCTCAAGGTGAGCTGGGCCACACCTGTGACTGACTGTGACTGACTGACACGGGATAGGCCTGGGATAGACCTGGGATAGAGCAGGGACTGACCTGGGACTGACCTGGGCCTACCTGAGCCCAGGTGTGCGCCGGTACCTGCACGGCTCCTGCCAGGGATTCCAGGATGGGTTAAAGGTGAGCTGGGCCACACCTGTGACTGACTGACCCAGGATAGACCCGGGATAGGGTGGGGACTGACCCCAGACTCACCTGGGACTGACCCAGGCCTACCTGAGCCCAGGTGTGAGGAGATACCTGCACGGCTCCTGCCAGGGGTTCCGCGATGGGCTCAAGGTGAGTGAGACTGAAATGGGACAGATTGACCCGGGATTGACATGGGATAGGCCTGGGATAGACCTGGGATAAAGCAGGGACTGACCTGGGACTGACCTGGGCCTACCTGAGCCCAGGTGTGCGCAGATACCTGCACAGCTTCTGCCAGGGGTTTTGGGACGGGCTCAAGGTGAGCTGGGCTGAAACGGGACAGACTGACCCGGGACAGACCCGAGATAGAGCAGGGACAGACCCGGGACTGACCCGGGCCTACCTGAGCCCAGGTGTGAGGAGATACCTGCACGGCTCCTGCCAGGGGTTCCGCGATGGGCTCAAGGTGAGTGAGACTGACTGACCTGGGACAGACCCGGGATAGAGCAGGGACTGACCTGGGTTACAGCAGGATTGACCCAGGACAGACCTGGGACTGACTCGGGACACACAAGGACACCCTGTGACACCGTGTGACCCACTGGGACACGTCGGGACAAGGGGGGGGACACAGCTGGGACATCCCCGGGACACCCCCAGACCCACAGGGACACCCCCGGGCCCCCCATCCCACCGGGACCCCCCTGTGGGCGTTGGCGCTTCTGGGGCTCCCCATCTCCCCATTGGCTCCCACCCCACTGGGACACCCCCATTTCCCACCGGGACCCCCCCCCTCATTTACTACTGGGACCCCCCCCAATTTCCTGCTTGGACCGCCCCCATTTCCCACTGTGGCCCCCCATTTCCAGCTGGGACCCCCCCATTTCCCACTGGGACCCCTCCCCTCATTTCCCACTGTCCCCCTCCTACAGGGACCCTTCCCCCCATTTCCCACCAGAACCCCCCCTCTCATTTCCTACCATAACCCCCCCCAATTTCCCACTGAGACCCCCCCCATTTCCCACCAGAACCCCCATTTCTCACTGTGCCCCCCCCATTGGCTCCCACCCAACCGGACCCCCTCCCACCCCATGGGCCTCTCTGAAACCCCTCCAATGTCCCCCCAATTCTGCTGAGCCCCCAAGGACCCCCTGGGACCCCCTGACCCCCCTGTATCCCCAATTTAGGGGGTCCCGGCGCAGTTCATGCGCTCGGACGGGGGGCTCACCCCCATGGCCAGTTTTGGGGGGCTCTGACCCCCCTGTATCCCCAATTTAGGGGGTCCCGGTGCAGTTCATGCGCTCGGACGGGGGGCTCACCCCATGGCCAGCTTTGGGGGGGCTCTGACCCCTTTGCCCCCCAATTTAGGGGGTCCCGGTGCAGTTCATGCGCTCGGACGGGGGGCTCACCCCCATGGCCAGCTTTGGGGGGGCTCTGACCCCCCTGTATCCCCAATTTAGGGGGTCCCGGTGCAGTTCATGCGCTCGGACGGGGGGCTCATCCCCATGGCCAGTTTCGGGGGGCTCTGACCCTTTTGCCCCCCATTTCAGGGGGTCCCGGTGCAGTTCATGCGCTCGGACGGGGGGCTCACCCCCATGGCCAGCTTTGGGGGGGCTCTGACACCCCCTGACCCCCCTGTATCCCCAATTTAGGGGGTCCCGGCGCAGTTCATGCGCTCAGACGGGGGGCTCACCCCCATGGCCAGTTTTGGGGGGCTCTGACCCCCCTGTATCCCCAATTTAGGGGGTCCCGGTGCAGTTCATGCGCTCGGACGGGGGGCTCACCCCCATGGCCAGCTTTGGGGGGGCCCGGGCCATCCTGTCGGGCCCGGCCGCGGGGGTCGTGGGCTACGCCCGGACCACCTTCGACCCCCGGGACGGGACCCCCGTGATCGGCTTCGACATGGGAGGTGAGACCGGGAAACAGGGGGTCGGGGGGATTTGGGGGGGTCCGGGGGGAATCGGGGTTGTGGGGGCGTCATGGGGGGCTGGGGGTCCTGTTGAGGGTAGGGGTCCCACTGGGGACTGGGGGGATTGGGGGTCACAGTGGGGATTGGGGTCCCATTGAGGGTGGGGGTCCCGCTGGGAGTGGGGGTCACAGGGGGATTGGGGGTCCTGGAGGGGTCCTGCTGGATTTGGGGTCCCATTGGGATTTGGGGTCATGTGGGGGATTGGGGGTCCCATTAAGAGTGGGGGTCTTGTTGGGATTGGGGTCACAAGGGGGTCGGGGTCCCACCGGGCCTGGGGTCTGTCTGGGGTTGGGACGGGGTGCTTTTGGGGTCCCTCAGTTTTGGGGTGCGGCAGTTTTGGGGTCTCCCTGGGTTTGGGATGGGGTGTTTTTGGGGTCCCTCAGTTTTGGGGTCCCTCAGTTTTGGGGTCCAGCAGTTTTGGGGTCTGTCTGGGTTTGGCATGGGGTGTTTTTGTGGTCCCTCAGTTTTGGGGTCCCTCAATTTTGGGGTCTGTCTGGGGTTGGGGATCCCGCTGGGTTTGGGATAGGGCAGTTTTGGGGTCTCTCAGTTTTGGGGTCCCTCAGTTTTGGGGTGCGGCAGTTTTGGGGTCTCCCTGGGTTTGGGATGGGGTGGTTTTTGTGGTCCCTCAGTTTTGGGGTCCCTCAGTTTTGGGGTGCGGCAGTTTTGGGGTCTGTCTGGGGTTGGGGGTCCCGCTGGGTTTGGGATGGGGCAGTTTTGGGGTCTCTCAGTTTTGGGGTCCCTCAGTTTTGGGGTCCCTCAGTTTTGGGGTCCCTCAATTTTGGGGTCTGTCTGGGGTTGGGGGTCCCGCTGGGTTTGGGGTCTCTCAGTTTCGGGGTCCCCCCCAGGCACCTCTATGGACGTGAGACGCTTCACGGGGCAGTTGGAATGGGATGATTTTAGGATCAGTTTTGGGGTGTCTCTGGTCAGTTTTGGGGTCAGTTTTGGGGTATTTTGGGGTCCCCAGGCACCTCTATGGACGTGAGCCGTTTCGCGGGGCAGTTGCAATGGGATGGTTTTAGGATCAGTTTTGGGGTGTCTCTGGTCAGTTTTGGGGTCAGTTTTGGGGTATTTTGGGTCAGTTTTGGGGTGTTTGGGTGTCTCTGGTCAGTTTTGGGGTCAGTTTTGGGGTATTTTTGGGGTCAGTTTTGGGGTGTTTTGGGTCAGTTTTGGGGTGTTTTGGGGTCCCCAGGCACATCCACGGACGTGAGCCGTTTCATGGGGCAGTGGGAATGGGATGTGTTTGGGGTGTCTCTGGTCAGTTTTGGGGTATTTTGGGTCAGTATTTTTTGGGGCATTTTGGGTCAGTTTTGGGGTATTTTTGGGGTCAGTTTTGGGGTCCCCAGGTACATCCACGGACGTGAGCCGTTTCACGGGGCAGTTGGAATGGGATGGTTTTAGGATCAGTTTTGGGGTGTCTCTGGTCAGTTTTGGGGTCAGTTTTGGGGTGTTTTGGGGTCAGTTTTGGGGTATTTTGGTGTCCCCAGGCACCTCCACGGACGTGAGCCGTTTCGCGGGGCAGTGGGAATGGCATGGGTTTGGGGTGTCTCTGTTCAGTTTTGGGGTGTCTCTGTTCAGTTTTGGGGTCAGTTTTGGGGTCAGTTTTGGGGTCCCCCTGCAGGCACCTCCACGGACGTGAGCCGTTTCGCGGGGCAGTGGGAATGGCATGGGTTTGGGGTGTCTCTGTTCAGTTTTTGGGGTATTTTGGGTCAGTATTTTTTGGGGTATTTTGGGTCAGTTTTGGGGTATTTTGGGTCAGTTTTGGGGTGTTTTGGGGTCCCCAGGCACCTCCACGGACGTGAGCCGTTTCGCGGGGCATTTTGAGCACGTGTTCAATGGGGTGTTTTTGGGGTCTCTCAGGTTGGGATGGGATGGTTTTGTTTGGGGTGTCTCTGGTCAGTTTTGGGGTCAGTTTTGGGGTATTTTGGGGTCAGTTTTGGGGTCCCCCTGCAGGCACCTCCACGGACGTGAGCCGTTTCATGGGGCAGTTGGGATGGGATGTGTTTGGGGTGTCTCTGGTCAGTTTTGGGGTATTTTGGGTCAGTATTTTTTGGGGCATTTTGGGTCAGTTTTGGGGTATTTTTGGGGTATTTTGGGGTCCCCAGGCACCTCCACGGACGTGAGCCGTTTCGCGGGGCACTTCGAGCACGTGTTCGAGGCCAGCACGGCCGGGGTCTCCATCCAGGCCCCGCAGCTCGACATCAACACCGTGGCGGCCGGGGGGGGCTCCCGCCTCTTCTTCAGGTGGGGAGGGGGCTCCGGGTGTGGGGAGGGGGCTCCGGGGATGGGAAGGGGCTGGGGAGGGGGCTCCAGGGACAGGGGGCCTGGGGAGGGGGCTCCAGGGATGGAGGGGGATGTGGGGAGGGGGCTCCAGGGGAGTGAGGGGCACCCGTGGGTGTCACTGCCCCTTCCGTGTCCCCGAGGGTGTCCCCCTGTCTGTCCCCATGTCCCCGTGTCTGTCCCCACGTCTGTCCCCCTGTCTGTCCCCATGTCCCCCTGTCTGTCCCCATGTCCCTGTGTCTGTCCCCGTGTCCCCATATCCCCATGTCTGTCCCCATATCTGTCCCCATGTCCCCATGTCTGTCCCATGTCCCCATATCTGTCCCCATGTCCCCCTGTCTGTCCCTCTGTCCCCCTGTCTGTCCCCATGTCCCCATGTCTGTCCCCATGTCCCTGTGTCTGTCCCCATGTCCCCCAGCTGTCCCCATGTCCCCATATCCCCATGGCTGTCCCCATATCTGTCCCCATGTCCCCCTGTCTGTCCCTCTGTCCCCATGGCTGTCCCCATATCTCCGTGTGTGTCCCCGTGTCCCTGTGTCTGTCCTCATGTCCCCACTGTCCCCATATCTGTCCCCATGTCCCCATATCCCCATATCTGTCCCCATGTCTCCATGTCCCCGTGACTGTCCCCGTGTCTCTCCCTGTGTCCCCATGTCTGTCCCCGTGTCCCTGTGTCTGTCCCCATGTCCCCACTGTCCCCATATCTGTCCCCATGTCCCCATATCTGTCCCCATGTCCCCATATCCCCATGGCTGTCCCCATATCTGTCCCCCTGTCCCCCTGTCTGTCCCCCTGTCCCCATGGCTGTCCCCATGTCCCCATGTCTGTCCCCATGTCCCTGTGTCTGTCCCCGTGTCTCTCCCTGTGTCCCTGTGTCTGTCCTCGTGTCCCCCTGTCTGTCCCTCTGTCCCCATGGCTGTCCCCATATCTCTGTGTCTGTCCCCATGTCTCTGTGTCTGTCCCCATGTCTCTCCCTGTGTCCCCATGTCTGTCCCCGTGTCCCCGTGGCTGTCCCCATATCTGTCCCCATGTCCCCTGTCTGTCCCTCTGTCCCCCTGTCTGTCCCCATGTCCCCCTGTCTGTCCCTCTGTCCCCATATCCCCGTGTCTGTCCCCATGTCCCCATGTCCCCCTGTCTGTCCCCGTGTCCCCATGTCTGTCCCGCAGGTCCGGGCTCTACGTGGTCGGTCCCGAGTCCGCGGGCGCCCACCCGGGCCCCGCCTGTTACCGCAAGGGTGAGTCAGGGACAGCGCTGTCCCCGTGTCCCCGTGTCCCCGTGTCCCTGTGTCCCCGTGTCCCCGTGTCCCTGTGTCCCCGTGTCCCCATGTCCCCATGTCCCCGTGTCCCCGTGTCCCCCTGTCCCCCTGTCCCCCTGTCCCCCTGTCCCTGTGTCCCCCTGTCCCCGTGTCCCTGTGTCCCTGTGTCCCTGTGTCCCCCTGTCCCCGTGTCCCCGTGTCCCCTGTCCCCATGTCCCCGTGTCCCCGTGTCCCCGTGTCCCCGTGTCCCTGTGTCCCCGTGTCCCCGTGTCCCCGTGTCCCCTGTCCCCCTGTCCCCGTGTCCCCGTGTCCCCGTGTCCCCTGTCCCCGTGTCCCTGTGTCCCTGTGTCCCTGTGTCCCTGTGTCCCCGTGTCCCTGTGTCCCCTGTCCCCTGTCCCCCTGTCCCTGTGTCCCCGTGTCCCTGTGTCCCCGTGTCCCCGTGTCCCCGTGTCCCCTCAGGACACTGTCCCCGTGTCCCTGTGTCCCTGTGTCCCCGTGTCCCCGTGTCCCCGTGTCCCTGTGTCCCCGTGTCCCTGTGTCCCCGTGTCCCCGTGTCCCCGTGTCCCCTCAGGACACTGTCCCCGTGTCCCTGTGTCCCCGTGTCCCCGTGTCCCCGTGTCCCCGTGTCCCCGTGTCCCCGTGTCCCCCTGTCCCTGTGTCCCCTGTCCCCGTGTCCCCGTGTCCCCGTGTCCCTGTGTCCCCGTGTCCCCGTGTCCCTGTGTCCCCTGTCCCCGTGTCCCCGTGTCCCCCTGTCCCCGTGTCCCCGTGTCCCCGTGTCCCCTGACCCCTGGTGTCCCCATGTCCCCGTTGTTCCTGGGTCCCCACGTTGTCCCCTGTCTCCTGACACTCCGTGTCCCCATGTCCCCAGACCATCCCCTGACCTCCATGTCCCCATTGTCCCCAGGCTGTCCCCGGACTGCCCTGACCCCAATGTCCCCAATATCTCCAATGTCCCCAATGTCCCCAGGCAGTCCCCTGACCCCCATGTCCCCAGTGTCCCCAGTGTCCCCATTGTCCCCATGTCCCCAGGCGGTCCCCTGACCCCCTCGCATGTCCCCCTGACCCCCCTGTTGTCCCCACTGTCCCCAGGCAGTCCCCTGACGGTCACGGATGCCCCTGACCCCAATGTCCCCAATGTCCCCAATGTCCCCAGGCTGTCCCCTGACCCTGTCATTGTCCCCAATGTCCCCATGTCCCCAGGCTGTCCCCTGACCCCAATGTCCCCATTGTCCCCAATGTCCCCATGTCCCCAGGTGGTCCCCTGACGGTCACGGATGCCCCTGACCCCAATGTCCCCATTGTCCCCAGTGTCCCCGTGTCCCCAGGCTGTCCCCTGACCCCTCATTGTCCCCAATGTCCCCGTGTCCCCAGGCTGTCCCCTGACCCCTCATTGTCCCCAATGTCCCCGTGTCCCCAGGCGGTCCCCTGACGGTCACGGACGCCCCTGACCCCAATGTCCCCATTGTCCCCAATGTCCCCATTGTCTCCAATGTCCCCAATGTCCCAGTGTCCCCAGGCTGTCCCCTGACCCCCATGTCCCAAATGTCCCCATTGTCCCCAATGTCCCAAATGTCCCCATTGTCCCCAGGCTGTCCCCTGACCCCCTCATTGTCCCCAATGTCCCGTGTCCCCAGGCTGTCCCCTGTCCCCAATGTCCCCATTGTCCCCATGTCCCCAGGCTGCCCCCTGACACTCATGGACACCCCTGACCCCCATGTCCCCAATGTCCCCATTGTCCCCAATGTCCCCAATGTCCCCATTGTCCCCAGGCTGTCCCCTGACCCCTCATTGTCCCCAATGTCCCCATGTCCCCAGGCGGTCCCCTGACGGTCACGGACGCCCCTGACCCCCATGTTCCAAATGTCCCCATTGTCCCCAATGTCCCCAATGTCCCCAATGTCCCCGTGTCCCCAGGCTGTCCCCTGACCCCTCATTGTCCCCAATGTCCCCAGGCTGTCCCCTGACCCCCTCATTGTCCCCAATGTCCCGTGTCCCCAGGTGGTCCCCTGACGGTCATGGACGCCCCTGACCCCAATGTCCCCAATGTCCCCAATGTCCCCGTGTCCCCAGGTTGTCCCCTGACCCCCTCATTGTCCCCACTGTCCCCGTGTCCCCAGGCTGTCCCCTGTCCCCCATGTCCCCATTGTCCCCATTGTCCCCAGGCTGACCCCTGACCCCCTCATTGTCCCCAATGTCCCCGTGTCCCCAGGCTGTCCCCTGACAGTCACGGACGCCCCTGACCCCAATGTCCCCATTGTCCCCATTGTCCCCAATGTCCCCAATGTCCCCAGGCTGTCCCCTGACCCCTCATTGTCCCCAATGTCCCCAGGCTGTCCCCTGACCCCCTCATTGTCCCCAATGTCCCCGTGTCCCCAGGTGGTCCCCTGACGGTCATGGACGCCCCTGACCCCAATGTCCCCATTGTCCCCAATGTCCCCAATGTCCCCATTGTCCCCAGGCTGTCCCCTGACCCTGTCCTTGTCCCCATTGTCCCCGTGTCCCCAGGCTGTCCCCTGACCCCTCATTGTCCCCAGTGTCCCCGTGTCCCCAGGCTGTCCCCTGACCCCTCATTGTCCCCAATGTCCCCGTGTCCCCAGGTGGTCCCCTGACAGTCATGGACGCCCCTGACCCCAATATCCCCATTGTCCCCAATGTCCCCAATGTCCCCAGGCTGTCCCCTGACCCCCTCATTGTCCCCATTGTCCCCGTGTCCCCAGGCGGTCCCCTGACGGTCACGGACACCCCTGACCCCAATGTCCCAAATGTCCCCATGTCCCCAATGTCCCCAATGTCCCCAATGTCCCTGTGTCCCCAGGCTGTCCCCTGACCCCCCCATTGTCCCCAATGTCCCCGTGTCCCCAGGCGGTCCCCTGACCCCTCACTGTCCCCAATGTCCCCAATGTCCCCAATGTCCCCATGTCCCCAGGCTGTCCCCTGATCCCCTCATTGTCCCCAATGTCCCCATTGTCCCCAGGCGGTCCCCTGACCCCTCATTGTCCCCAATGTCCCCGTGTCCCCAGGCGGTCCCCTGACGGTCACGGACACCCCTGACCCCAATGTCCCCAATGTCCCCAATGTCCCCATAGTGTCTCCAATGTCCCCAATGTCCCCAGTGTCCCCAGGCTGTCCCCTGACCCCCATGTCCCAAATGTCCCCATTGTCCCCAATGTCCCCAATGTCCCCATTGTCCCCAGGCTGTCCCCTGACCCCCTCATTGTCCCCAATGTCCCCGTGTCCCCAGGCTGTCCCCTGACGGTCATGGACGCCCCTGACCCCCATGTCCCAAATGTCCCCATTGTCCCCAATGTCCCCAATGTCCCCATTGTCCCCAGGCAGTCCCCTGACCCCTCATTGTCCCCATTGTCCCCAATGTCCCCATTGTCCCCAGGCTGTCCCCTGACCCCTCATTGTCCCCAATGTCCCCGTGTCCCCAGGCGGTCCCCTGACGGTCACGGACGCCAACCTGGTTCTGGGCCGGCTGCTGCCCGAGTTCTTCCCGCGCATCTTCGGGCCCAACGAGGACCAGCCCCTCTGTCGCGACACGGCCGCCGCGGCTTTCCGGGAGCTGGCCGCCACCATCCGCGCCTTCCGGGGACACAGCGGCGACAGCGCCGGTGACACCGAGCTGTCGGTGGAGGAGGTGGCGCTGGGCTTCATCCGCGTGGCCAACGAGGCCATGTGCCGGCCCATCCGCGCCCTGACGCAGGTGCGGGACCCCCGGCATGGGCGTGGGGATGGGGAGGGGGCTGCGCGGGTGGCAGCGGCGTCACCCGCGTGTCCCCCCGGTGGTGGCGGCAGGCGCGGGGACACGACGCGGCGCGACACGTGCTGGCGTGCTTCGGGGGCGCCGGGGGACAGCACGCGTGTGCCATCGCCCGCACGCTGGGCATGGCCCGCGTCTTCATCCACAAGTACGGGCGGGCAGGGGGCGTGGGGAGACCCCCAGGGTGGGCACAGGGACCCCCAGGGTGGGCAGGGGGCACCGGAATGGGCAGGGGGCACAGGGACCGCCGGGATGGGCATTGGGACCCTGAGGGTGGGCAGGGGGCACCGGAATGGGCAGGGGGCACAGGGACCCCCGGGATGGGCAGGGGGCACCGGGATGGGCAGGAGGCACCGGGATGGGCAGTGCCATCGCCCGCACGCTGGGCATGGCCCGCGTCTTCATCCACAAGTACGGGCTGGGCAGGGGGCTTGGGGAGACCCCCGGGATGGGCAGGGGGCACAGGGAGCCCCGGGATGGGCATGGGGCACCGGGATGGGCAGGGGGCACCGGAATGGGCAGGGGGCACAGGGACCCCCGGGATGGGCAGGGGCACAGGGACCCCCGGAATGGGCAGGGGGCACAGGGACCCCCGGAATGGGCAGGGGGCACAGGGAGCCCCGGGGTGGGCAGGGGGCACCGGGATGGGCAGGGGGCACCGGGATGGGCAGTGCCATCGTCTGCACGCTGGGCATGGCCCGCGTCTTCATCCACAAGTACGGGCGGGCAGGGGGCAGGGGGCGTGGGGAGACCCCCAAGGTGGGCACAGGGACCCCCAGGGTGGGCAGGGGGCACCGGGGTGGGCAGGGGGCACAGGGACCCCCGGGATGGGCAGTGCCATTGCCCGCACGCTGGGCATGGCCCGCACCTTCATACACAAGTACGGGCGGGCAGGGGGCGTGGGGAGACCCCCGGGGTGGGCACAGGGACCCCCGGGGTGGGCACGGGGCACCGGGGTGGGCAGGGGGCACAGGGACCCCCGGGATGGGCAGGGGGCACAGGGACCCCCGGGATGGGCAGGGGGCACCGGGATGGGCAGGGGGCACCAGGGTGGGCACAGGGACCCCCAGGATGGGCAAGGGGTGTGGGGACCCCCAGGGAACCCTGAGATGGGCAGGGGGCACAGGGACCCTTGGCGTGGGCAGGAGGCATGGGGAGACCCCCGGGGTGGGCAGGGAGATCCCCGGGATGGGCAGGGGGCGTGGGGACCCCCGTGTTGGGTTTGGGGTGTGGGGATGGATCCCCTTTTTGGGGTGGGGGGCTCGGGGGCCCCCGTGTTGGGGTTGGGGGTATGGAGATCTCCTTTTTGGGGTGGGGGGCGGTGGGGACCCCGATTTGGGGGCGGGGCTGGGGGGTCCCCGGGGATTCCCCTCTGGGGGGGGGGGGTGGTCCTGGAGACCCCCGGACCCCTCCCACCATAGGGCTGGGGCTGGGGAGGGGGCCCGGGGGGTTTGGGGTGTGGGTGGCTTTGGGACGGGGTGTCCCCATACTGGGACGGGGATGGCCTGAGGGTGTCCCCGCAATGTCCCCAGGCTGTCCCCGAGCTGTCCCCGCGCTGTCCCCGCAGTGTCCCCACGGTGTCCCCATGGTGGCATTGTGTCCCCTCCCCTGAACCCATGCACAGCGGGCTGCTCTCGGCGCTGGCGCTGTCCCCGCAGTGTCCCCAGCTGTCCCTGGCTGTCCCCACAGTGTCCCCGCAGTGTCCCCAAGGTGTCCCCACGGTGACAGCCGTGTCCCTGTCCCACGGCACAGCGGGCTGCTCTCGGCGCTGTCCCCGCAGTGTCCCCAGGCTGTCCCAGCTGTCCCCGCAGTGTCCCCACGGTGTCCCCATGGTGCCACTGTGTCCCCTGCCCTGTCCCCAGGCACAGCGGGCTGCTCTCGGCGCTGTCCCCGCAGTGTCCCGGGGCTGTCCCCAGGCTGTCCCCGCAGTGTCCCCACGGTGTCCCCACGGTGACAGCGCTGTCCCCTGTCCCCAGGCACAGCGGGCTGCTCTCGGCGCTGGGGCTGGCGCTGTCCCCGCAGTGTCCCGGGGCTGTCCCCAGGCTATCCCCAGGCTGTCCCCGCAGTGTCCCCACGGTGTCCCCATGGTGCCACTGTGTCCCCTGCCCTGTCCCCAGGCACAGCGGGCTGCTCTCGCGCTGGATGGCGCTGTCCCCGCAGTGTCCCGGGGCTGTCCCCGCAGTGTCCCCACGATGTCCCCACGGTGACAGCGCTGTCCCCTGTCCCCAGGCACAGCGGGCTGCTCTCGGCGCTGTCCCGGCATGTCCCGGGCTGTCCCCGCAGTGTCCCCACGGTGTCCCCATGGTGCCACTGTGTCCCCTGTCCCCTGGCACAGCGGGCTGCTCTCGGCGCTGGGGATGGCGCTGTCCCCGCAGTGTCCCCACGGTGTCCCCACGGTGACAGCCGTGTCCCCTGCCCTGTCCCCAGGCACAGCGGGCTGCTCTCGGCGCTGGGGCTGGCTGTGTCTGGGGCTGTCCCAGGCTGTCCCCGCAGTGTCCCCACGGTGTCCCCATGGTGGCATTGTGTCCCCAGGCACAGCGGGCTGCTCTCGGCGCTGGGGCTCGCCCTCGCGGACGCGGTGCAGGAGGAGCAGGAGCCGTGCGCGCTCCCGTACGGCCCGGGCGCGTTCCCGCGGCTCGAGGCGCGCCTCCGCGAGCTGGAGCGGCGCTGCCGGGACGCGCTGAGCGCGCAGGGATTCGCACCGTGAGCGACACCGCGACACCGCGACAGCGCGATACCGCGACATGCGACAGTGTGACAAGCGACACGCAATACCGCGACACCGCGACACCGCGACACCGCGACATGCGACACACGACACTGACACCGCGACATGCGACACCGCGACAGAGCCGGATGGGGGCGGGCGGGAGCGCCGGGGGGGACGGGGACAGAGGGGACAGAGGGGACAGCGGGGATGGGGACAGGCAGGACGGGTGACACTGGGGACAGGGGACACCGGACATGGTGATGCAGTGACACAGGGTCAGGGTGACACGGTGACACGGTGCAAAGGTGATGCAGTGACAGCGTGATGTGGTGGTGGTGACACTTAGTGACATAGTGACAGCGTGACACAGTGGCAGTGACACCGGGACAGGATGAGGCAGTGACACGGTGACACGGTGACAGGGTGATGTGGTGGCTGTGACACTGGGACAGGTAACGTGGTGACACTGGTGCCAGGGTGACATGGTGGCAGTGATATGGGGACATGGTGACGCTGGGGACATGGTGCCAGGGTGACACAGTGACACTGGTGACAGGGTGCTAGGGTGACGTGGTGACAGGGTGACCCGGTGCCTGTGACACTGGTTACAGGGTGGCATGGTGACACAGTGGTGGTGACGCGGTGACGCTGGTGACACAGCGCCAGTGTGACGCTGTGGCAGTGGCACTGGGGACAGGGTGACATGGTCACACGGGGACAGGGTGCCCGTGGGACACAATGACATGGTGACGTGCCAGGACACCTGTGTGACAGTGTGGGTGACACTGGTGACACGGTGCCTGTGTGTGACATGGTGCCAAGGTGCCAGGGTGACTCTGTGGGTGACATGGTGATGGGGTGACAGGGTGACAGTGTGGGTGACACTGGTGACACGGTGCCTGTGGGTGACATGGCGATGGGGTGACAGGGTGACAGTGTGGGTGACATAGTGCCAGGGGGACAGGACACCGTGTGACAGTGTGGGTGCCAGGGTGACAGTGTGGGTAACGTGGTGGCAGTGCCAGGGTAACTCAGTGTCAGTGACACTGGTGCCAGGGTGGCTCAGTGATGTGGTGCCAGGGTGACACAGTGCCAAGGTGCCAGGGTGACACAGTGCCAGGGTGACGCGGTGTGAGGGTGACACAGTGCCAGGGTGACAGGGTGACACACAGTGCCAGGGTGACACAGTACCAGGGTGACGCGGTGCCAGGGTGACAGGACACCGTGTGACAGTGTGGGTGCCAGGGTGACAGTGTGGGTAACGTGGTGGCAGTGCCAGGGTGACTCAGTGATGTGGTGCCAGGGTGCCAGGGTGACGTGGTGCCAGGGTGACACAGTGTCAGTGACACTGGTGCCAGGGTGACTCAGTGGTGTGGTGCCAGGGTGCCAGGGTGACACAGTGCCAGGGTGACACAGTGCCAGGGTGCCAGGGTGACACAGTGTCAGTGACACTGGTGCCAGGGTGATAGGGTGACACAGTGCCAGGGTGACGCGGTGCCAGGGTGACACAGTGCCAGTGACACTGGTGCCAGGGTGACTCAGTGATGTGGTGCCAGGGTGCCAGGGTGACACAGTGCCAGGGTGACAGGGTGACACAGTACCAGGGTGACACAGTACCAGGGTGACATAGTGCCAGGGTGACAGGACACTGTGTGAGTGTGGGTGCCAGGGTGACTGTGTGGGTAACGTGGTGGCAGTGCCAGGGTGACACAGTGTCAGTGACACTGGTGCCAGGGTGACTCAGTGATGTGGTGCCAGGGTGACAGGGTGACACAGTGTCAGTGACACTGGTGCCAGGGTGCCAGGGTGACACACAGTGCCAGGGTGACGTGGTGCGAGGGTGACACAGTGTCAGTGACACTGGTGCCAGGGTGACTCAGTGGTGTGGTGCCAGGGTGACAGGGTGACACAGTGCCAGGGTGACACAGTGTCAGTGATGTGGTGCCAGGGTGACAGGGTGACACAGTGCCAGGGTGACATAGTGCCAGGGTGACAGGACACCGTGTGACAGTGTGGGTGCCAGGGTGACGGTGTGGGTAACGTGGTGGCAGTGCCAGGGTGACACAGTGTCAGTGACACTGGTGCCAGGGTGACTCAGTGATGTGGTGCCAGGGTGACAGGGTGACACAGTGCCAGGGTGACACAGTGCCAGGGTGACGTGGTGCCAGGGTGACGTGGTGCGAGGGTGACACAGTGTCAGTGACACTAGTGCTAGGGTGACTCAGTGGTGTGGTGCCAGGGTGACATAGTGCCAGGGTGACAGGGTGACACAGTGCCAGGGTGCCAGGGTGACACACAGTGCCAGGGTGCCAGGGTGACACAGTGCCAGGGTGACACAGTGCCAGGGTGACGCGGTGCGAGGGTGACACAGTGCCAGGGTGCCAGGGTGACACAGTGCCAGGGTGACACAGTGCCAGGGTGACAGGGTGACACACAGTGCCAGGGTGACAGGGTGACACAGTGCCAGGGTGACAGGGTGACACAGTGTCAGTGACACTGGTGCCAGGGTGACTCAATGATGTGGTGCCAGGGTGACACACAGTGCCAGGGTGACACAGTGCCAGGGTGACGTGGTGCCAGGGTGACACAGTGCCAGGGTGACACACAGTGCCAGGGTGACACAGGTGCCACCGCGTGTCCCCGCAGGGCTCAGATCCGCACGGAGCCGTTCCTGCACCTGCGCTACGAGGGCACCGACTGCGCCCTGATGGTGTCAGCGCAGGGACACCCGCCCGGGCCGGGCACCTGCGGGGCTGGGGACTTCCTGGCGGCCTTCACCGAGAGGTGAGTGTCACCTCTGACCTGTCACAGTGTCACCAGTGCCACCCCAGTGCCACCCAACCTGTCACAGTGCCACCCAGCCTGCCACAGTGCCACCCACCCATCCCTGTGCCACCCGCCTGGGCCTGGCACCTGCGGGGCTGGGGACTTCCTGGGTGCCTTCACCGAGAGGTGAGTGCCACCACCAGCCTGTCACAGTGTCACCAGTGCCATCCCAGTGCCACCAACCCCTGCCCATGGCCACCCAACCTGTCCCAGTACCAGCAGGAGTTTGGTTTCACCATCCCAGGCCAGGCCGTGTGTCCCTGTCTGTGTGTCCCTGTGTGTCACTGTCTGTGTGTCACTGTCTGTGTGTCCCCAAGGTGTCCCTGTCACTGTCCCTGTCCCTGTCCCCAGGTACCAGCAGGAATTTGGTTCCACCATCCTGGGCCACGTGTCACTGTCCCTGTCTGTGTGTCCCCAAGGTGTCACTGTGTCCCTGTCCCCAGGTACCAGCAGGCGTTTGGTTTCACCATCCCAGGCCGTGTCCCTGTGTCACTGTCTGTGTGTCCCTGTCCCGGTGTCAGTGTCCCATGTCCCCATGTCCCTGTCCCCTCAGGTACCAGCAGGAGTTTGGTTTCACCATCCCAGGCCAGGCCGTGTGTCCCTGTCTATGTGTCACTGTCACTGTCACTGTCTGTGTGTCACTGTCACTGTCCGTGTGTCCCTGTCCCTGTCTGTGTGTCCCCAAGGTGTCACTGTGTCCCTGTCCCCAGGTACCAGCAGGAGTTTGGTTCCACCATCCCAGGCCGCGTGTCACTGTCCCTGTCTGTGTGTCCCCAGGGTGTCACTGTCCCTGTCATTGTCCCCATGGTGTCACTGTCCCCATGTCCCCCCAGGTACCAGCAGGAGTTTGGTTTCACCATCCCGGGCCGTGTGTCACTGTGTGTGTGTCACTGTCACTGTCCCCATGTCCCCAAGGTGTCCCTGTCCCCCCAGGTACCAGCAGGAGTTTGGTTTCACCATCCTGGGCCGGGCCGTGTGTCACTGTGTGTGTCACTGTCATTATCCTGGTGTCCCTGTCATTGTCCCCAAGGTGTCCCTGTCACTGTCACTGTCCCCATGTCCCCCCAGGTACCAGCAGGAGTTTGGTTTCACCATCCCGGGCCGTGTGTCCCTGTCCCTGTCTGTGTGTCACTGTGTCACTGTCAGTGTCCCCATGTCCCCAAGGTGTCACTGTCCCCATGTCCCCCCAGGTACCAGCAGGAGTTTGGTTTCACCATCCCGGGCCGTGTGTCACTGTGTGTGTCACTGTCATTATCCTGGTGTCCCTGTCACTGTCCCCATGTCCCCAGGGTGTCACTGTCACTGTCCCCATGTCCCCCCAGGTACCAGCAGGCGTTTGGTTTCACCATCCCGGGCCGGGCCGTGTGTCCCTGTCTGTGTGTGACTGTCTGTGTGTCCCCAAGGTGTCCCTGTCACTGTCCCTGTCCCTAGGTACCAGCAGGAGTTTGGTTTCACCATCCCGGGCCGGGCCGTGCTCGTGGACGATCTGCGGGTCAGGGGCACCGGCAGCACCGAACCCGTGCCCGAGCCCCCCCTGGCGCCCCGGGGGGAGCCCCCCAGGGTGGAGACGGTGAGGGGGGCACTGGGGGGGTGTCACAGGAATGGGGGGCACCGGGGGTACCGGGGGGCACCAGGGGGTCATGGGGAACCGGGGGTGTCACAGGGAATGGGGGGCACAGGGGGCACTGGGGGGTACCGGGGGGCACAGGGGCAATGGGGGGTGTCACAGGGAGTGGGGGGCACCGGGGGTACCGGGGGGCACCAGGGGGTCATGGGGAACCGGGGGTGTCACAGGGAATGGGGGGCACAGGGGGCACTGGGGGGCACAGGGGGCAATGGGGGGAACCAGGGGGTCATGGGGAACCGGGGGGGGCACAGGGAATGGGGAGGGCACAGGGGGCATTGGGGGCACCGGGGGTACCGGGGGGCACCAGGGGGTCATGGGGAACCGGGGGGGGCACAGGGAATGGGGAGGGCACAGGGGGCACTGGGGGGTGTCACAGGGAATGGGGGGCACTGGGGGTACCAGGGGGCACAGGGGCAATGGGGGAACCAGGGGCACAGGGGGCAATGGGGGGAACCAGGGGGCACTGGAGGAAACTGGGGGGGCTGGGGGTGTCTGGGGTCCAAGGGCCTGGGGGGAACTGGGGTCTGGGAGTGACCCCAGGAGTGACCCCAGGTGACCCCAGGTGACCCAAAGTGACCTCAATGTCCCCCCCCCCCGGTGACACAGGGCTATTTCGAGGGGGGGTACCGGGTATGAGGTGACCCCAGGTGACCCCAGGTGTGTCCTCAATGTCCCCCCAGGTGACTCAGGGGTGACCCCAATGTCCCCATGTCCCCCCAGGTGTCCCCCCAGGTGACCCCAATGTCCCCATGTCCCCCCAGGTGACCCAGTGCTATTTCGAGGGGTGGGTGCTGGGTATGAGGTGACCCCAGGTGTGACCCCAGGTGACCCCAGGTGTCCCCCCAGGTGACCCGGTGCTATTTCGAGGGGTGGGTGCTGGGTATGAGGTGACCCCAGGTGTGACCCCAGGTGCCCCCAGGTGACCCCAGGTGTCCCCCCAGGTGACCCCAATGTCCCCATGTCCCCCCAGGTGACCCGGTGCTATTTCGAGGGGGGGTACCGGGACACCCCCGTGTTCCTGCTGGGGGAGCTGGGCCCGGACCACGCCCTGCCCGGGCCGGCCATCGTCATCGACACCAACAGGTGACACACGGACACACGGACACACGGACAGGGACAGGGATGGGGACAGGGACACAGGGACAGGGACCACGCCCTGCCCGGGCCGGCCATCGTCATCGACACCAACAGGTGACACACGGACACACGGACACACGGACAGGGACAGGGATGGGGACACACAGACACACGGACACATGGACACACGGACAGGGACAGGGATGGGGACACACGGACACACGGACACATGGACAGGGACAGGGGGACAGCAGGGGCAGGGGGACAGGGATGGGGACAGGGACAGGGGGACAGGGACCACGCCCTGCCCGGGCTGGCCATTGTCATCGACACCAACAGGTGACACACGGACACACGGACAGGGGGACAGAAGGGACAGGGACAGAGACAGGGGGACAATGGGGACAGGGGGACAATGGGGACACACAGACACACGGACACATGGACAGGGGGACAGCAGGGACAGGGACAGAGACAGGGGGACAATGGGGACACACGGACACATGGACAGGGGGACAGCAGGGACAGGGACAGAGGGGACAGGTACAGGGATGGGACAGGGGGACAGTGGGAGAGGTGACACAGGGACAGGGGCACGGTGGGGACAGGGATGGGGACAGGAGGGGACGGGGATGGGGGACAGGGCAGGGACAAGGACAGGGACAAGGACGGGGACAAGGGGGACAGGTGGGGACAGAGGGGACACCCGGGCATGGTGGCACCTGGGTGGGATTCAGGGGACCCCCCGTGTGACCTGTGGGACCCCGGGGGGCTTTGGGGGGACCCCCCGTGTGACCCCCGTGGCGCCCCCCAGCACGATCGTAGTGGAGCCGGGCTGCGTGGCCCGTGTCACCGCCCTTGGGGACATCAGCATCGAGGTGACGGCGGGGACAGCGCCGGCCCTGGGCCCGGCCATGGAGCCGGTGGCGCTGTCCGTGTTCTCGCACCGCTTCATGAGCATCGCAGGTGGGCTGGGCAGGGGTCTCGAGAGGAATTTGGGGGGGCTTTGGGGGTCCGGGGGGTCCCTGGGCCCGGCCATGGAGCCGGTGGCGCTGTCCGTGTTCTCGCACCGCTTCATGAGCATCGCAGGTGGGCTGGGCAGGGGTCTCGAGGGGGCTTTGGGGGGAATTTGGGGGGAATTTGGGGGGTCCCGGGGGTCCCTGGGCCCGGCCATGGAGCCGGTGGCGCTGTCCGTGTTCTCGCACCGCTTCATGAGCATCGCAGGTGGGATTTGGGGGGCGTTTGGGGGCTTTGGGGGATTTGGGGTTCCTGAGGGTCCTGGGGTTTTTGGGGGTCTGGGGTCCCTGGGCCCGGCCATGGAGCCGGTGGTGCTCTCGGTGTTCTCATACCCTCCATGAGCATCGCAGGTGGGATTTGGGGGCGTTTGGGGGTCCTGGGGGCTTTGGGGGCTTTGGGGGTCCTGGGAGGGTTCTGGGGCTCCATGAGCATCGCAGGTGGATTTGGGGGCGTTTGGGGGTCCTGGGGAGGGGGATTGAGAGGGTTTGGGGTGGTCCTGGGGCTCCATAAACATCACAGGTGGGACTTTGGGGGCTTTGGGGGGACTTTGGAGGGCTTTCAGGGTCTGAGTGGATCCTGAGGGTCCTGGGGGGTCGTGGGTGGTTCCTGAGGGAATTTGGGGGGTCCTGGGGTCCTGGGCCCGGCCATGGAGCCGGTGGCGCTGTCCGTGTTCTCGCACCACTCATGAGCATCGCAGGTGGGATTTGGGGGCGTTTGGGGGGTCCTGGGGGCTTTGGGGGTCCTGGAGGGTTCTGGGGCTCCATGAGCATCGCAGGTGGGATTTGGGAGGGGTTTGGGGGGGTTTTTGGGGTGGCTGGGGGGGCTTTCAGGGGTCTGATTGGATCCTAAGGGGTCCTGGGGGTGTCCTGGGGGGCTTTGGGGGGTCCTGAAGGGTGTCTTGGGGGTCTCCTGGGGCTCCATGAGCATCACAGGTGGGGCTTTGGGGGGCTTTGGGGGGACTTTGGAGGGGCTTTCAGGGGTCTGAGTGGATCCTGGGGGTCCTGGGTGGTCCTCGGGTGGTTCCTGAGGGGGTCTCTGTGGATCCCCCCGAGGTGTCCCCATTTCTGGGGTGTCCCTGGGGGTCCCCAAAGACAGGGACCCCTCAATTCAAACTCATCCCTCCAGGCAGATCCAGCACTGGGGGTCCTGAGGTGGTCCCGGGGGTGGTCCCGGGGGTCTCAGGGGTGGTCCCGGGGGTCTCTGTGGGTTCCCCTGGGGTTCCCCGTTTTTGGGGTGCCCCTGAGGGTTCTGTGGCCCCGCAGGGACCCCTCAGTTCAATCTCATTGCTTGAGGCAGACACAGGGCTGGGGGTCCTGGGGTGGTCCCAGGGTGGTCCCGGGGGGTCTCAGGGCTGGTTCCCGGGGGTCTCTGTGGGTTCCCGGGGGTCCCCCCGTTTTTGGGGTGCTCCTGAGGGGTCCCCAAAGACAGAGACCCCTCAATTCAAACTCATCCCTCGAGGCACACCCAGCACTGGGGGTCCCGGGGTGGTCTCAGGGGTGGTCCCGGGGGTCTCAGGGCTGGTTCCCGGGGGTCCCCCCGTTTTTGGGGCGCCCCCTGAGGGTGCCGTGACCCCTCAATTCCATCTCATCCCCCTCAGATCCCCGAGACAGATCCAGCACTGGGGGTCCCAGGGTGGTCCCGGGGGTCCCAGGGTGGTCCCGGGGGTCTCAGGGCTGGTTCCCGGGGGTCTCAGGGCTGGTTCCGGGGGGTCTCAGGGCTGGTTCCCGGGGGTCTCAGGGCTGGTTCCCGGGGTCCCCCCGTTTTTGGGGCGCCCCCTGAGGGTGCCGTGTCCCCGCAGAGCAGATGGGGCGCACGCTGCAGCGCACGGCCATCTCCACCAACATCAAGGAGCGCCTCGACTTCTCGTGCGCCCTGTTCGGGCCCGACGGGGGGCTCGTGTCCAACGCCCCCCACATCCCCGTGCACCTGGGCGCCATGCAGGAGGCCGTGCAGTTCCAGGTGGGGGGATTTGGGGGGTCCCGGGGGGATTTGGGGGTCCCAGGGCCATGCAGGAGCCGTGCAGTTCCAGGTGAGGGGGTTCGAGGGAATTTGGGGGGTCCTGGGGGTGTTTGGGGGTCTCTGGTTCGTGTCCAACGCCCCCCACATCCCCGTGCACCTGGGCGCCATGCAGGAGGCTGTGCAGTTCCAGGTGGGGGATTTGGGGGTCCAGGGGGTTTTGGGGGGTCCCAGGGGGGTTTGGGGGTCCCAGGGCCATGCAGGAGCCGTGCAGTTCCAGGTGGGGGGATTTGGGGGGTCCCAGGGGGATTTGGGGGGGTCTTGGGGGGATTTGGGGGTCCCAGGGGGGTTTGGGGGGGATTTGGGGTAGATTTGGGTGGGTTTGGGTAGGTTTGGGGGTCTCAGAGGGAGTTTAGGGGTCCCAGGGCCATGCAGGAGCCGTGCAGTTCCAGGTGGGGGGATTTGGGGGGATTTGGGTGGTTTTGGATAGGTTTGAGTGTCTCAGAGGGATTTGGGGGGTCCATGGGGGGATTTGGGGGGTCCTGGGGGGGTTTGGGGGTCCCAGGGCCATGCAGGAGCTGTGCAGTTCCAGGTGAGGGGATTGGGGGGGATTTTGGGGTTCCCAGAGTGGATTTGGGGGGATTTTGGGGGGATTTGGGGTCATGGGGAGATTTTGGGGTTCCCAGAGTGGATTTGAGGGGATTTTGGGGGGATTTGGGGTCATGGAGGATTTTGGGGGATTTTGGGGTTCCCTGGAGGGGATTTGGGGGGTTCAGGAGGGAATGTGGGAGGGCATGGGGGTAATTTGGGGGGATTTGGGGTCATGGAGATTTTTGGGTTCCTGGGGTGGATTTTGGGGTTCACCCTCCCCCCGTGCCCCCCCAGATCCGTAACCTGGGCCCGGAGCTGAGGGAGGGAGACGTGATCCTGAGCAACCACCCGATGGCGGGGGCAGCCACCTGCCCGACCTGACCGTCATCACACCTGTGAGTGACTGACACACCTGGGGACACACCTGGGACACACCTGTATGTGACACACCTGGGCTGGGATCCTGAGCAACCACCCGATGGCGGGGGGCAGCCACCTGCCCGACCTGACCGTCATCACACCTGTGAGTGACACCTGGGACACACCTGGGACACACCTGTCAATGACACACCTGGGACACACCTGTGAGTGACACACCTGGGGACAGGGACACACCTGTGTGTGACACACCTGTGAGTGAGTGATACACCTGGGGGGGACACCTGTGTGTGACACACCTGGGGACAGTGACACACCTGGGGACACCTGGGCTGTGATCCTGAGCAACCACCGATGGCGGGGGGCAGCCACCTGCCCGACCTGACCGTCATCACACCTGTGAGTGACACCTGGGGACACACCTGTGTGTGACACACCTGGGACACACCTGGGCTGGGATCCTGAGCAACCACCCAATGGCGGGGGGCAGCCACCTGCCCGACCTGACCGTCATCACACCTGTGAGTGACACCTGGGACACACCTGTGACACACCTGGGGGTGACACCTGTATGTGACACACCTGGGACAGGGACACACCTGCGGACACACCTGGGCTGGGATCCTGAGCAACCACCCAATGGCGGGGGGCAGCCACCTGCCCGACCTGACCGTCATCACACCTGTGAGTGACACCTGGGGGTGACACCTGTGTGTGACACACCTGGGGGTGACACACCTGGGCTGGGATCCTGAGCAACCACCCGATGGCGGGGGGCAGCCACCTGCCCGACCTGACCGTCATCACACCTGTGAGTGACACACCTGTGACACACCTGTGTGTGACACACCTGTGAGTGACACACCTGGGGACAGGGACACACCTGTGACACACCTGGGCTGTGATCCTGAGCAACCACCCGATGGCGGGGGGCAGCCACCTGCCCGACCTGACCGTCATCACACCTGTGAGTGACACACCTGTGTGTGACACACCTGGGGACACACCTGGGGGTGACACCTGTGTGTGACACACCTGGGGGTGACACACCTGTGAGTGACACACCTGGGACACACCTGTGTGTGACACCTGGGGACACGCCAGGCGACAGGGACACACCTGGGACACACCTGTGACACACCTGGGGGTGACACACCTGGGGACACACCTGTGAGTGACACACCTGGGGACAGGGACACACCTGGGACACACCTGTGAGTGACACCTGGGGACAGGGACACACCTGGGACACACCTGTGAGTGACACACCTGGGGACACACCTGGGACACACCTGTGAGTGACACCTGGGGACACACCTGTGAGTGACACACCTGGGACACACCTGGGGACAGGGACACACCTGGGACACACCTGTGTGTGACACACCTGGGCTGGGATCCTGAGCAACCACCCGATGGCGGGGGGCAGCCACCTGCCCGACCTGACCGTCATCACACCTGTGAGTGAGTGACACACCTGTGTGTGACACACCTGGGACACACCTGGGACAGGGACACACACCTGTGTGAGTGACACACCTGGGGACACACCTGGGGACAGGGACACACCTGTGTGTGACACACCTGGGGGTGACACACCTGGGACACACCTGTGACACACCTGTGAGTGACACACCTGGGGACACACCTGGGACACACCTGTGAGTGACACACCTGGGGACAGCGACACACCTGTGTGTGACACACCTGTGAGTGACACACCTGGGGACACACCTGGGGGTGACACACCTGTGACACACCTGTGTGTGACACACCTGTGAGTGACACACCTGGGACACACCTGTGAGTGACACACCTGGGGACAGGGACACACCTGTGAGTGACACACCTGGGGGTGACACACCTGTGAGTGACACACCTGTGAGTGACACACCTGTGAGTGACACACCTGGGACACACCTGTGAGTGACACACCTGGGGACAGGGACACACCTGTGTGTGACACACCTGTGAGTGACACACCTGGGGACACACCTGGGGGTGACACACCTGTGACACACCTGGCGACAGGGACACACCTGGGACACACCTGTGAGTTAGTGACACACCTGGGGACAGGGACACACCTGGGACACACCTGTGAGTGACACCTGGGGACACACCAGGCGACAGGGACACACCTGGGGACACACCTGGGACAGCCGGGACACCCCCAGGTGTCCTGGCTGGGTGTCCCCAGGGTTTTCAGCTCTCCCGTGTCACCTGTCCTCAGGTGTTCTCACCAGGCCAGCCCCGCCCCATGTCACCTATCCCAGGTGTCCACCCCAGTGTCCCGTCTGACCCCAGTGTCACCTGTCCCAGGTGTCTAACCCAGTGTCACCTCTCTGACCCAGTGTCACCTGTGCCAGGTGTCCAACCCAGTGTCACCTGTCCCAGGTGTCCACCCCAGTGTCCCCTCTGACCCCAGTGTCACCTGTCCCAGGTGTCCACCCCAGTGTCCCATCTGACCCCAGTGTCACCTGTCCCAGGTGTCCTGTCCCAGCTGTGTAACCCCTCACTGTCACCTGTCCCAGGTGTTCTGGCCAGGTGTTCCCTGCCTGGTGTTTTTCGTGGCCACGCCTGACCCCAGTGTCACCTGTCCCATGTCCCTAACCCCAATGTCACCTGTGTATCCCCATGTCACCTGTCCCATGTCCCTGACCCCAGTGTCACCTGTCCTGTGTCCCTAACCCCAGTGTCACCTGTGTAACCCCAGTGTCACCTCTGTATCCCCAGTGTCACCTGTCCTGTGTCCCTAACCCCAGTGTCACCTGTGTATCCCCATGTCACCTGTCCCATGTCCATAACCCCAGCGTCACCTGTCTGACCCCAATGTCAATGTCACCTGTCTAACCCCAGTGTCACCTGTCCCAGGTATTCTGGCCAGGTGAGCCCCGCCCCGTGTTCTTCGTGGCCAGCTGTGGTCACCACACCTGACCCAGTGTCACCTGTCCCTCCCCAATGTTACCGTTACCTGTCCCAGGTGTCCCTGTCCCATGTCCCTGACCCCAGTGTCACCTGTGTATCCCCATGTCACCTGTCCCGTGTCCCTAACCCCAGTGTCACCTGTGTAACCCCACTGTCACCTGTGTATCCCCCCAATGTCACCTGTCCCATGTCCCTGACCCCAGTGTCACCTGTCCTGTGTCCCTAACCCCAGTGTCACCTGTGTAACCCCAGTGTCACCTGTCCCATGTCCCTAACCCCAGTGTCACCTGTGTAACCCCAGTGTCACCTCTGTATCCCATGTCACCTGTCCCATGTCCCTGACCCCAGTGTCACCTGTGTATCCTCATGTCACCTGTCCTGTGTCCCTAACCCCAGTGTCACCTGTGTAACCCCAGTGTCACCTGTCCCATGTCCCTAACCCCAGTGTCACCTGTGTATCCCCAGTGTCACCTGTCCAATGTCCCTAACCCCAGTGTCACCTGTGTAACCCCACTGTCACTTGTGTATCCTCATGTCACCTGTCCCATGTCCCTGACCCCTCAATGTCACCTGTCCCAGGTGTCTGACCCCTCAATGTCACTGTTACCTGTCCCAGGTGTTCTGGCCAGGTGAGCCCCGCCCCGTGTTCTTCGTGGCCAGCCGGGGTCACCACACCTGACCCGGTGCCACCTGTGTAACCCCAGTGCCATCTGTGTAACCCCAGTGTCACCTGTCCTGTGTCCCTGACCCCAGTGTCACCTGTGTAACCCCCCAATGTCACCTGTCCCATGTCCCTGACCCCAGTGTCACCTGTGTAACCCCAGTGTCACCTGTCCCGTGTCCCTGACCCCAGTGTCACCTGTCCCCTGTCCCTAACCCCAGTGTCACCCTTACCTGTGGCAGGTGTTCTGGCCAGGTGAGCCCCGCCCCGTGTTCTTCGTGGCCAGCCAGGGTCACCACACCTGACCCAGTGTCACCTGTCCCACCCCAATGTTACAGTTACCTGTCCCAGGTGTCCTGTCCCATGTCCCTGACCCCAGTGTCACCTGTGTATCCCCAGTGTCACCTGTGTAACCCCCCCGTGCCACCTGTCCCATGTCCTCAACCCCAGTGTCACCTGTGTAACCCCAGTGTCACCTGTCCCATGTCCCTAACCCCAGTGTCACCTGTGTAACCCCAGTGTCACCTGTCCCATGTCCCTAACCCCAGTGTCACCTGTGTATCCCCAGTGTCACCTGTGTATCCTCATGTCACCTGTCCCATGTCCCTGACCCAGTGTCACCTGTGTAACCCCAGTGTCACCTGTGTATCCCCAGGGTCACCTGTGTAACCCCTCAATGTCACCTGTCCCGTGTCCCTAACCCCAGTGTCACCTGTGTATCCTCATGTCACCTGTCCCATGTCCCTAACCCCAGTGTCACCTGTGTACCCCCAGTGTCACCTGTCCCATGTCCCTGACCCCAGTGTCACCTGTGTATCCCCAGTGTCACCTGTCCCATGTCCCTAACCCCAGTGTCACCTGTGTATCCCCAGTGTCACCTGTGTATCCTCATGTCACCTGTCCCATGTCCCTGACCCCAGTGTCACCTGTGTAACCCCAGTGTCACCTGTGTAACCCCAATGTCACCTGTCCCATGTCCCTGACCCCTCAATGTCACCTGTCCCAGGTGTCTGACCCCTCAATGTCACTGTTACCTGTCCCAGGTGTTCTGGCCAGGTGTTTCCCACCCCGTGTTCTTCATGGCCAGCCGGGGTCACCACGCCTGACCCAGTGTCACCTGTCCCACCCCAATGTTACCCTTACCTGTCCCAGGTGTCCTGTCCCATGTCCCTGACCCCAGTGTCACCTGTGTAACCCCAGTGTCACCTGTCCCGTGTCCCTGACCCCAGTGTCACCTGTGTGTCCCCATGTCACCTGTCCGTGTCCCTAGCCCAATGTCACCTGTATAACCCCCCAATGTCACCTGTCCCATGTCTCTAACCCAGTGTCACCTGTGTAACCCCCCCAGTGTCACCTGTCCCATGTCCCTGACCCCAGTGTCACCTGTGTAACCCCAGTGTCACCTGTGTAACCTCATTGTCACCTGTCCCATGTCCATAACCCCACCCTTTACCTGTCCCAGGTGTTCTGGCCAGGTGAGCCCCACCCCGTGTTCTTTGTGGCCAGCTGTGGTCACCACACCTGACCCAGTGTCACCTGTGTAACCCCCCAGTGTCACCTGTGTAACCCCAATGTCACCTGTCCTATGTCCCTAACCCCAGTGTCACCTGTGTAACCTCATTGTCACCTGTCCCGTGTCCTTAACCCCAGTGTCACCTGTGTAACCCCAGTGTCACCTGTCCCGTGTCCCTAACCCCAGTGTCACCTGTGTAACCCCATTGTCACCTGTCCCGTGTCCTTAACCCCAGTGTCACCTGTGTAACCCCAGTGTCACCTCTGTATCCCCAGTGTCACCTGTCCCATGTCCCTGACCCCAGTGTCACCTGTGTATCCCCAGTGTCACCTGTGTAACCCCCCAATGTCACCTGTCCCATGTCCCTAACCCCACCCTTACCTGTGGCAGGTGTTCTGGCCAGGTGAGCCCCACCCCGTGTTCTTCGTGGCCAGCCGGGGTCACCACGCCTGACCCAGTGTCACCTGTCCCATGTCCCTGACCCCAGTGTCACCTGTCCCATGTCCCTGACCCAATGTCACCTGTCCCGTGTCCCTAACCCCAGTGTCACCCTTACCTGTGGCAGGTGTTCTGGCCAGGTGAGCCCCACCCCGTGTTCTTCATGGCCAGCCGGGGACACCACACCTGACCCAGTGTCACCTGTCCCACCCCAATGTTACAGTTACCTGTCCCAGGTGTCCTGTCCCATGTCCCTGACCCCAGTGTCACCTGTGTATCCCCAGTGTCACCTGTGTAACCCCAGTGTCACCTGTGTATCCCCATGTCACCTGTCCCATGTCCCTGACCCCAGTGTCACCTTGTAACCCCAGTGTCACCTGTCCCGTGTCCCTAACCCCAGTGTCACCTGTGTAACCTCCCAGGTGTCACCTGTCCCATGTCCCTGACCCCTCAATGTGACTGTTACCTGTCGCAGGTGTTCTGGCCAGGTGTTCCCCACCCCGTGTTCTTCATGGCCAGCCAGGGACACCACGCTTGACCCAGTGTCACCTGTCCCATGTCCCTGACCCCAGTGTCACCTGTGTAACCCCACCCTTACCTGTGGCAGGTGTTCTGGCCAGGTGAGCCCCGCCCCGTGTTCTTCGTGGCCAGCCGCGGTCACCACACCTGACCCAGTGTCACCTGTCCCATGTCCCTGACCCCAATGTCACCTGTCCCGTGTCCCTAACCCCAGTGTCACCCTTACCTGTCCCAGGTGTTCTGGCCAGGTGAGCCCCGCCCCGTGTTCTTCGTGGCCAGCCGTGGTCACCACGCCGACGTGGGCGGCTCCAGCCCGGGGTCGATGCCGCCGCACTCGCAGAGCCTGGCCCAGGAGGGCGCCGCCTTCGTGTCCTTCAAACTGGTGACCAACGGCGAGTTCCAGGAGCAAGGTGGGACATTGGGGACACTGGGGACATTGGGGACATTGGGGACATTGGGGACATTGGGGACATTGGGGACATTGGGGACAGTGGGGACACTGGGGACACTGGGGACATTGGGGACATTGGGGACAGTGGGGACATTGGGGACAGTGGGGACAGTGGGGACACTGGGGACAGTGGGGGGACAAAGGTCCTTCAAACTGGTGACCAACGGGGAGTTCCAGGAGCAAGGTGGGACACTGAGGGGACATCCCTGGGGACATTGGGGACACTGGGGACATTGGGGACATTGGGGACATTGGAGACATTGGGGACATTGGGGACACTGGGGACATTGGGGACAGTGGGGACATTGGGGACATTGGGGACATTGGGGACACTGGGGACATTGGGGACATTGGGGACATTAGGGACATTGGAGACACTGGGGACATTGGGGACATCCCTGGGTATAAAGGTGTTCCTGTCCTTCAAACTGGTGACCAATGGCGAGTTCCAGGAGCAAGGTGGGACACTGGGGACATTGGGGACATTGGGGACACTGGGGACACTGGGGACATTGGGGACATCCCTGGGTATAAAGGTGTTCCTGACCTTCAAACTGGTGACCAATGGGGAGTTCCAGAAGCAAGGTGGGACACTGAGGGGACACTGGGGACATTGGGGACATTGGGGACAGTGGGGACAGCCAGGGGACATTGGGGACACTGGGGACATTGGGGGGACATCGGGGACACTGGGGGCATCCCTGGGTATAAAGGTGTTCCTGTCCTTCAAACTGGTGACCAACGGCGAGTTCCAGGAGCAAGGTGGGACACTGAGGGGACACTGGGGACATTGGGGACATTGGGGACACTGGGGACATTGGGGGGACATCGGGGACACTGGGGGCATCCCTGGGTATAAAGGTGTTCCTGTCCTTCAAACTGGTGACCAACGGCGAGTTCCAGGAGCAAGGTGGGACATTGGGGACATCCCTGGGGACATTGGGGACATTGGGGACACTGGGGACAGTGGGGACATTGGGGACATTGGGGGGACAATGGTCCTTCAAACTGGTGACCAATGGTGAGTTCCAGGAGCAAGGTGGGACATTGGGGCATCCCTGGGGACATTGGGGACACTGGGGACATTGGGGACATTGGGGACAGTGGGGACATTGGAGACATTGGGGACACTGGGGACATTGGTGACATTTGGGACATTGGGGACATTGGGGACAGTGGGGACAGTGCGGGGATTGGGGACAGTGGGTGGGGACAGTGGGGACAGTGCGGGGACATTGGGGACAGTGGGGGGACAAAGGTCCTTCAAACTGGTGACCAACGGGGAGTTCCAGGAGCAAGGTGGGACATGGGGACACTGAGGGGACAATGGGGACAATGGGGACAGCCAGGGGATTGAGGACACTGGGGACAAAGGTGTTCCTGTCTTTTAAACTGGTCACCAACAGCAAGTTCCAGGACAAAGGTGGGACATGGGGGGACACTGGGGACATTGGGGACACTGGGGACATTGGGGACATCCAGGGGATTGGGGACATCCAGGAGATTCAGGACACTGGGGACATTGGGGACATCCAGACATTGGGGGGTTTGGGGGTACTGGGGACATCCTGGGGACAAAGGGTGTTCTTGTCCTTCAAAGAGGTCACCAGAGGAGATTTCTGGGAGCACAGTGGGACATGGGGACACTGAGGGGACACTGGGGACATCCAGGGGATTGGGGACACTGAGGGGACACTGGGGACATCCAGGGGATCGGGGACATTGGGTACAAAGGTGTTCCTGTCCTTCAAACTGGTCACCGACGGGGAGTTCCAGGAGCAAGGTGGGACATTGGGGACATTGGGGACATCAGGGGATTGGTGACATTGGGGACATTGAGGACATCCCTCTGTGTCCCCAGCTGTCACCGAGGCCCTGCTGGCCCCCTGGGCCGTCCCTATGGGGTGTCACTGTCACTGTCATTGTCACTGTCACTGTCACTGTCATTGTCCCCAGCTGTCACCGAGGCGCTGCTGGCCCCCCGCTCCGTCCCTATGAGGTGTCATTGTCACTGTCACTGTCACTGTCCCCTCATTGTCCCCAGCTGTCACCGAGGCCCTGCTGGCCCCTGGGGCTGTCCCTATGGGGTGTCATTGTCATTGTCATTGTCATTGTCATTGTCATTGTCATTGTCACTGTCATTGTCATTGTCATTGTCATTGTCCCCAGCTGTCACCGAGGCCCTGCTGGCCCCTGTCACTGTCCCCTGTCATTGTCCCCTCATTGTCCCCAGCTGTCACCGAGGCCCTGCTGTCCCCTGTCACTGTCATTGTCCCCAGCTGTCACCGAGGCCCTGCTGGCCCCCGGCTCCGTCCCCGGCTGCTCGGGGACACGGAACCTGCGGGACAACCTGGCCGACCTGCGGGCACAGGTGGCGGCGAACCAGAAAGGGATCGGGCTGGTGCGGGAGCTCATCGGGCAGCACGGGCTGAGCGTGGTGCAGGCCTACATGGGACACGTGCAGGTGAGACCCCAGAAAACGCTAAAATCACCCCAAAAACATCAAACACCATAAAAATCCCAAAATCCCCAAATCCGCCCCAAAACCCCCAGTCCCTGTGCCTGGAGCTCATCGGGCAGCACAGGCTGCAGGTGGTGCAGGTTTATATGGGATACGTGCAGGTGAGACCCCAAAAACCGCTAAAATCACCCCAAAAACATCAAAAACATCAAAATCCCCAAATCCGCCCCAAAAGCCCCAACCCCTGTGCCCGGAGCTCATCGGGCAGCACGGGCTGAGCGTGGTGCAGGCCTACATGGGGCACGTGCAGGTGAGACCCCAGAAAACGCTAAAATCACCCCAAAAACATCAAACACCATAAAAATCCCAAAAACCCCAAATCCGCCCCAAAAACCCCCAATCCCTGTGCCCGGAGCTCATTGGGCAGCACGGGCTGAGCGTGGTGCAGGCCTACATGGGACACGTGCAGGTGAGACCCCAAAAACCGCTAAAATCACCCCAAAAATATCAAAAACATCAAAAACATCAAAATCCCCAAATCCGCCCCAAAAACCCCCAATCCTTGTGCCCGAGGCTCATCGGGCAGCACGGGCTGCAGATGGTGCAGGTGTGAATGGGATATGTGCAGGTGAGACCCCAAAAACTGCTAAAATCACCCCAAAAACATCAATAACATCAAAATCCCAAAAACCCCAAATGTGCCCCAAAAACCCCAATCCCTGTGCCCGGAGCTCATCGGGCAGCACGGGCTGAGCGTGGTGCAGGCCTACATGGGACACGTGCAGGTGAGACCCCAAAAACCGCTAAAATCACCCCAAAAACATCAAAAACATCAAAATCCCCAAATCCGCCCCAAAAGCCCCAATCCCTGTGCCCGAGGCTCATCGGGCAGCACGGGCTGCAGGTGGTGCAGGCCTACATGGGGCACGTGCAGGTGAGACCCCAAAAACCGCTAAAATCACCCCAAAAATATCAAACACCATAAAAATCCCAAAATCCCCAAATCCACCCCAAAAACCCGCCAATCCCTGTGCCCGGAGCTCATCGGGCAGCACGGGCTGAGCGTGGTGCAGGTTTATATGGGACACGTGCAGGTGAGACCCCAGAAAACGCTAAAATCACCCCAAAAACATCAAAAAACCCCAAAACCCCCAAATCATCAAAAACCTCAAATACCCCAAAACCCCCAAAACATCAAAAACCCCAAAACCCCTAAAAATCCCAAATACCCCAAATTTCCCCCAGATACTCCCAAAGCCTCCAAAACCCCAAACCGCTAAAAACATCAAAAAAGCCCCAAATGCACCTGAGAGAGCCCAAAAAGCCCCAGAAACCCCAAATGCACCCCAAATTCACCCTAAAAACCCCAAAAAGCCCCAGAAACCCCAAATGCACCCCAAATTCACCCTAAAAAACCCCAAATACACCCCAAAAATCCCCAGAAAACCCAAATGCACCCCAAATTCACCCTAAAATCCCCAAATACACCCTAAAATCCCCAGAAACCCCAAATGCACCCCAAAGATCCCCAGAAACCCCAAATGCACCCCAAATTCACCCTAAAAACCCCAAATACACCCCAAAAATCCCCAAAAAACCCCAAATACACCCTAAAATCCTCAGAAACCCCAAATGCACCCCAAATTCACCCTAAAAACCCCAAAGATCCCCAGAAACCCCAAATTCACCCCGAAAAACCCCAAACACATCAAATGGCCCCCCAAAACCACCAAAAACCTCAACTACAACTGAGAGACCCCAAAACTGCTCCAGGAACCCCAAAATCCCGGTGTGACCCCTGTGTGACCCCTGACCCCTGTGTGACCCCGTGACCCCTGTGTGACCCCTGTGTGACCCCGTGACCCCTGTGTGACCCCAGGCCAACGCGGAGGTGGCGGTCAGGGACACGCTGCGGGCGGTGGCTCTTTGGGGACACTGTGTGACCCCTGACCCCTGTGTGACCCCTGTGTGACCCCTGTGTGACCCCTGACCCCTGTGTGACCCCATGACCCCTGTGTGACCCCGTGACCCCCGTGTGACCCCAGGCCAACGCGGAGGTGGCGGTCAGGGACACGCTGCGGGCGGTGGCCGCGCGCTGGGGGACGTCACTGTCGGCCGAGGACACGATGGACGATGGCACCCCCGTGCGGCTCCGGGTGACATTGGAACCCAGAGAGGTCTGGGGACTTGGGGACACCTTGGGGACATCATGGGGACATGGGGACACAGGGACATGGACATGGGGACACCCTGGGGACGTCACTGTTGGCCAAGGACACGATGGATGATGGCGCCCCCGTGCGGCTCCGGGTGACACTGGAGCCCAAAGAGGTCTGGGGACAACCTGGGGACATGGACATGGGGACATCATGGGGACAACCTGGGGACAGCCCTGGGGACATGGGGACATGGGGACATGGGGACACAGGGACATGGACATGGGGACACTCCGGGGACGTCACTGTCGGCCGAGGACACGATGGACGATGGCACCCCCGTGCGGCTCAGGGTGACACCGGAGCCCAAAGAGGTCTGGGGACACCTTGGGGACACCTTGGGGACATCATGAGGACATGGGGACACAGGGACATGGACATGGGGACAGCCCTGGGGACGTCACTGTTGGCCAAGGACACGATGGACGATGGTGCCCCCGTGTGGCTCAGGGTGACACTGGAGCCCAAAGAGGTCTGGGGACATGGGGACACCTTGGGGACACCTTGGGGACATGGGGACAGCACAGTGACAGCTCTGGGAACATGGGGACACTCTGGGGACATGGGGACACAGGGACATGGACATGGGGACAACCTGGGGACAGCCCTGGGGACATGGGGACACAGGGACATGGACATGGGGACACTGGGGACATCACTGTGGGCCAAGGACACGATGGATGATGGCACCCCCGTGCGGCTCCGGGTGACACTGGAGCCCAAAGAGGTCTGGGGACACCTTGGGGACACCACGGGGACAGCCTGGAGACAACCTGGGGACATGGGGACACAGGGACATAGACATGGGGACAGCCCTGGGGACATGGGGACAGCTTGGACACAGCTTGGGAACAGCTTTGAGGAGAGTCCTGGGGATACGGACACATCCTAGGGACAGCCCTGGGGACATGGGGACATTCTGGGACACAGGGACACGGGGACACCTTGGGGACATGGGGACACCAGGGGGACACAGGCATAGCCTAAGGACACCCTGGGGACAGCTTGGGGACAGGCAGGGGACATCGCTGGTGTCTGAGGACACGATGGACGATGGCGCCCCCGTGTGGCTCAGGGTGACACTGCAGCCCAAAGAGGTCTGGGGACACCTTGGGGACATCATGGGGACACCGTGGGGACACCATGGGGACAGCCCTGGGACATGGGGACACAGGGACATGGACATGGGGACACCCTGGGAACATGGGGACACCCTGGGGACGTCACTGTTGGCTGAGGACACGATGGACGATGGCGCCCCCGTGCGGCTGAGGGTGACACTGGAGCCCAAAGAGGTCTGGGGACACCTTGGGGACACCGTGGGGACACCATGGGGACACCGTGGGGACAGCCTGGGGACAGCCCTGGGACATGGGGACACCTGAGGGACATGGGGACACCATGAGGATATCTTGGGGACATCTTGGGGACACCACGGGGACAACATGGGGACATGGACATGGGGACAGCACAGGGACAGGGAAGACATGGGGGACACCCTGGGGACATCTTGGGGACACCTTGGGGACCCCAAAACAGCCGGACCCCCATGCGGCCAGGGGGGAAATGGGGGAACCCTGGATTTTGGGGTCCCCCCGCGCCCTGGATGGGTTTTTGGGGTCCCCCCCGGATTTTGGGGTGCCCGAGGTCTCTGGGGGGGTTTGGGGTCACCCCCAGATTTGGGGTTCACCTCAGGTTTGGGATCCCCCCGCAGTTTCTGGATGGTTTTTTGGGGTCCCCCGGTCTCTGGGTGAGTTTTGGGGTCTCTCCCCGGGTTTTGGGGTCTCCCTGGTTTCTGGGGGGGGGTTTTGAGTCGGGCCGGGTTTTTGGGGTCCCCCTCTGGGTTTTGGGGTCCCCCTAGGCTCTGGATGGGTTTTGAGGTCCCTCTGGGCTCTGAGTGGGGTTTTGGGGTCACCCCCAGTTTTGGGTGGGGTTTTGGGGTCCCCACAGGCCCTGGATGGTTTTTTGGGGTTCCCCTGGTCTCTGGATCAGTTTTTGGGGTTCCACCCCAGGTTTTAGGGTCTCCCCCAGTCTCTGGTTGGGTTTTGGGGTCCAACGCCCCCCGTTCCCCCCCCAGGGCAGCGCCGTGTTCGATTTTGGGGGGACGGGACCCCAAGTTCTGGGGAACTGCAACGCCCCCCGCGCCATCACCCTGTCGGCGCTCATCTACTGCCTGCGGTGCCTGGTGGGACACGATATACCCCTGAACCAGGTGAGACCCCAAAATACCCCAAATACACCCCAAAAACCCCAAAAACAGCCTGGGCACCCCAAAAACCCAAACACACCCCAAAAACCCCTGTCAGTGCTGATCTACTGCCTGCGGTGCCTGGTGGGACATGATATACCCCTGAACCAGGTGAGACCCCAAAAATACCCCAAATACACCCCAAAAACAGCCTGGGCACCCCAAAAACATAAACACACCCCAAAACCCCCAACACACCCCAAAAACCCCAAAAACCCCGACCACACCCTGTCGGCACTGATCTACTGCCTGAATACACCTGAACCAGGTGAGACCCCAAAATACCCCAAATACACCCAAAAACAGCCTGGGCACCCCAAAAAACATAAACACACCCCAAAAACCCAAACACACCCCAAAACCCAACCACACCCTATTGGCACTGATCTACTGCCTGCGGTGCCTGGTGGGACACGACATCCCCCTGAACCAGGTGAGACCCCAAAATACCCCAAATACACCCCAAAAACAGCCTGGGCACCCCAAAAACCCCAAACACACCCCAAAAACCCCTGTCAGTGCTGATCTACTGCCTGCGGTGCCTGGTGGGGCACGACATCCCCCTGAACCAGGTGAGACCCCAAAAATATCCTAAATACACCCCAAAAACAGCCTGAGCACCCCAAAAACAGCCTGGGCACCCCAAAAACCCCAAACACACCCCAAAAACCCCAAACACACCCCAAAAACCCAACCACACCCTGTCAGTGCTGATCTACTCCCTGAGGTGTTGGGTGGGACACGATATACCCCTGAACCAGGTGAGACCCCAAAATACCCCAAATACACCCCAAAAACAGCCTGGGCACCCCAAAAACCCCAAACCTGATCCTGGGAGGTGTCATCTGTGCCCAGGTGTGCCCAGGTTTATCCCAGGTGTACCCAGGTGTATCCCAGGTGTATCCCAGGTGTATCCCAGGTGTACCCAGGTGTATCCCAGGTGTATCCCAGGTGTACCCAGGTGTACCCAGGTGTACCCAGGTGTATCCCAGGTGTACCCAGGTGTATCTCAGGTGTATCCCAGGTGTATCCCAGGTGTATCCCAGGTGTATCCCAGGTGTATCCCAGGTGTACCCAGGTGTATCCCAGGTGTATCCCAGGTGTATCCCAGCTGTACCCAGGTGTATCTCAGGTGTACCCAGGTGTATCCCAGGTGTACCCAGGTGTATCCCAGCTGTACCCAGGTGTACCCAGGTGTATCCCAGGTGTATCTCAGCTGTACCCAGGTGTATCCCAGGTGTATCTCAGGTGTACCCAGGTGTATCCCAGGTGTACCAGGTGATCCCAGGTGTACCCAGCTGTACCCAGGTGTATCCCAGGTGTGCCCAGCTGTACCCAGGTGTACCCAGGTGTACCCAGGTGTATCTCAGGTGTGCCCAGGTGTATCCAGGTGTGCCCAGGTGTATCCCAGCTGTACCCAGGTGTGCCCAGGTGTACCCAGGTGTATCTCAGGTGTATCCCAGGTGTATCTCAGGTGTACCCAGCTGTACCCAGGTGTATCCCAGGTGTATCCAGGTGTGCCCAGGTGTATGCCAGGTGTGCCCAGGTGTATCTCAGGTGTACCCAGGTGTACCCAGGTGTACCCAGGTGTATCTCAGGTGTGCCCAGGTGTATCCCAGCTGTACCCAGGTGTATCTCAGGTGTATCCCAGGTGTACCCAGGTGTATCCCAGCTGTACCCAGGTGTATCCCAGGTGTATTTCCCCCCCCAGGGCTGCCTGGCCCCGGTGCAGGTGCGGATCCCGCCGGGCTCCATCCTTGACCCCGCCCCCGACGCCGCCGTGGTGGGCGGGAACGTGCTGACGTCACAGCGCGTGGTGGACGTGGTGCTGCGCGCGTTCGGCGTCTGCGCCGCCTCCCAGGTGAGCCCGGGACAGGTGAGGGGACAGGGACAGGTGAGGGGACAGAGGAGGGGACAGGGACAGGTGAGGGACAGGGACAGGTGAGGGACAGGGACAGGTGAGGGGACAGGGACAGGTGAGGGACAGGGACAGGTGAGGGACGGGGACAGGTGAGGGACAGGTGAGGGGACAGGTGAGGGACAGGGACAGGTGAGGGACAGGGACAGGTGAGGGGACACGGACAGGTGAGGGACAGGTGAGGGACAGGGACAGGGGAGGGGACAGGGACAGGGGAGGGGACAGGGACAGGGGAGGGACAGGTGAGGGGACAGGGACAGGGACAGGTGAGGGGACACAGGTGAGGGGACAGGGACAGGTGAGGGGACAGGGACAGGTGACAGGTGAGGGGACAGGGACAGGTGAGGGACAGGGACAGGTGAGGGACACAGGTGAGGGGACAGGGACAGGGGACAGGTGAGGGGACAGGGACAGGTGAGGGACAGGTGAGGGGACAGGGACAGGTGAGGGACAGGGACAGGGGACAGGTGAGGGGACAGGTGAGGGGACAGGGACAGGTGAGGGACAGGGACAGGTGAGGGACAGGGACAGGTGAGGGACAGGTGAGGGGACAGGGACAGGTGAGGGGACAGGGACAGGTGAGGGACACAGGTGAGGGACAGGTGAGGGACAGGGACAGGTGAGGGGACAGGGACAGGTGAGGGACAGGTGAGGGGACAGGAACAGGGGACAGGGACAGGGGAGGGGACACGGACAGGTGAGGGACACAGGTGAGGGACACAGGTGAGGGGACAGGAACAGGGGACAGGTGAAGGGGGACAGGTGAGATGACAGATGAGGGACAGGGACAGGTGAGGGGAGCTTTTGGACTATTTGGGGTCAATTTTGGGGTGTTTGGGGTGACATTTTTGGGGTGTTTGGGGTGACATTTTTGGGGTATTTGATGTCAGTTTTGGGGTGTTTAGGGTGACGTTATTGGGGTGTTTAGGGTGACATTATTGGGGTGTTTGGGGTGACATTTTTGGGGTGTTTGGGTGACATTATTGGGGTTTTTGGGGTGACATTTTTGGGGTTTTTGGGGTGACATTATTTGGGTTATTTGGGTGACATTTTTGGGGTGTTTAGTGTGACATTTTTGGGGTGTTTGGGTGACATTTTTGGGGTGTTTGGGGTCAGTTTTGGGGTATTTGGGGTGACATTATTGGGGTTATTGGGGTGACATTTTTGGAGTGTTTGGGGTGACATTATTTGGGTTATTTGGGTGATATTTTTGGGGTATTTGGGTGACATTTTTGGAGTGTTTAGGGTGACATTTTTGGGGTTTTTCGGGTGACATTTTTGGGGTGTTTGGGGTCAGTTTTGGGGTATTTGGGGTGACATTATTGGGGTTATTGGGGTGACATTTTTGGGGTGTTTGGGGTCAGTTTTGGGGTTTTTGGGTGACATTTTTGGGGTTTTTGGGGTGACATTTTTGGGGTGTTGTGGGTGACATTTTTGGGGTGTTTAGGGTGACATTTTTGGGGTGTTTAGGGTGACATTATTGGGGTGTTTGGGGTGACATTTTTGGGGTGTTTAGGGTGACATTATTGGGGTGTTTGGGGTGACATTTTTGGGGTGTTTGGGGTGACATTGCCACTGTCCCCGTTGTCCCCAGGGCTGCATGGACAACGTCACCTTCGGCTCCCTGTGGGGGTTGGTTTTGGGGTCGGTTTTGGGGTATTTGGGTGACATTTTTGGGGTGTTTAGGGTGACATTTTTGGGTATTTGGGGGTGACATTTTTGGGGTTTTTGGGGTGACATTTTTGGGGTGTTTGGGGTCAGTTTTGGGGTATTTGGGTGACATTTTTGGGGTGTTTAGGGTGACATTATTGGGGTTTTTGGGGTGACATTTTTGGGGTGTTTGGGGTGACATTTTTGGGGTGTTTGGGGTCAGTTTTGGGGTGTTTAGGGTGACATTATTGGGGTTATTGGGGTGACATTATTGGTGGGGTGACATTTTTGGGGTTTTTGGGGTGACATTTTTGGGGTGTTTAGGGTGACATTGCCATTGTCCCCGTTGTCCCCAGGGCTGCATGAACAACGTCACCTTCGGCTCCCTATGGGGGTTGGTTTTGGGGTCAGTTTTGGGTTATTTGGGGTGACATTTTTGGGGTGTTTGGGGTGACATTTTTGGGGTGTTTGGGGTGACATTTTTGGGGTGTTTGAGGTCAGTTTTGGGGTATTTGGGGTGACATTATTTGGGTTATTGGGGTGACATTTTTGGGGTTATTTGGGTGACATTTTTGGGGTGTTTGGGGTGACATTTTGGGGTGTTTGAGGTCAGTGTTGGGGTGTTTAGGGTGATATTATTGGGGATTTTGGGGTGACATTTTTGGGGTATTTGGGTGACATTTTTGGGGTGTTTAGGGTGACATTATTGGGGTTATTGGGGTCAGTTTTTGGGGTATTTGGGGTGACATTATTTGGGTTATTTAGGTGACATTTTTGGGTGTTTGGGGTCAGTTTTGGGGTATTTGGGGTGACATTATTGGGGTGTTTAGGGTGACATTATTGGGGTTTTTTGGGTGACATTTTTGGGGTGTTTAGGGTGACATTATTGGGTTATTTCGGTGACATTATTGGGGTTATTGGGGTGACATTTTTGGGGTGTTTGAGGTCAGTTTTGGGGTGTTAGGGTGACATTTTTGGGTGTTTAGGGTGACATTATTGGGGTTATTGGGGTGACATTTTTGGGTGTTTAGGGTGACATTATTAGGGTTTTTGGGGTGACATTTTTGGGGTTTTTGGGGTGACATTTTTGGGGTTTTTGGGGTGACATTTTTGGGGTGTTTGGGGTCAGTTTTGGGGTGTTTGGGGTGACATTTTTGGGGTGTTTAGGGTGACATTATTGGGATTTTTCGGGTGACATTTTTGGGGATGTTTAGGGTGACATTGCCACTGTCCCCATTGTCCCCAGGGCTGCATGAACAACGTCACCTTCGGCTCCCCATGGTGGGGTTTTGGGGTTGGTTTTTGGGGTCAGTTTTGGGGTTTTTGGGGTGACATTTTTGGGGTTTTTGGGGTGACATTTTTGGGGTGTTTGGGGTGACATTATTGGGGTTATTGGGGTGACATTTTTGGGGTGTTTGGGGTCAGTTTTGGGGTATTTGGGTGACATTTTTGGGGTGTTTAGAATGACATTATTGGGGTTTTTGGGGTGACATTATTGGGGTTATTGGGGTGACATTTTTGGGGTGTTTAGGGTGACATTATTGGGGTATTTGGGTGACATTTTTGGGGTATTTGGGTGACATTTTTGGGGTGTTTAGGGTGACATTATTGGGGTTTTTCGGGTGACATTTTTGGGGTGTTTGGGGTCAGTTTTGGGGTGTTTAGGGTGACATTATTGGGGTGTTTAGGGTGACATTATTGGGGTTTTTGGGGTGACATTTTTGGGGTGTTTGGGGTGACATTTTTGGGGTGTTTTGGGTGACATTTTTGGGGTGTTTGGGTGACATTTTTGGGGTGTTTGGGGTCAGTTTTGGGGTGTTTAGGGTGACATTATTGGGGTGTTTGGGGTGACATTTTTGGGGTGTTTGAGGTCAGTTTTGGGGTGTTTAGGGTGACATTTTTGGGTGTTTAGGGTGACATTATTGGGGTTATTGGGGTGACATTTTTGGGGTGTTTAAGGTGACATTATTAGGGTTTTTGGGGTGACATTTTTGGGGTTTTTGGGGTGACATTTTTGGGGTGTTTAGGGTGACATTTTTAATGTCCCCGTTGTCCCCAGGGCTGCATGAACAACGTCCCCTTTGGCTCTCTGTGGGGGGGATTTGGGGTATTTGGGGTCAGTTTTGGGGTATTTTGGTGACATTTTTGGGGTGTTTAGGGTGACATTGTTGGGGTGTTTGGGGTGACATTATTGGGGTTATTGGGGTGACATTTTTGGGGTGTTTAGGGTGACATTATTGGGGTTTTGGGCGTGACATTTTTGGGGTGTTTGAGATCAGTTTTGGGATATTAGGGTGACATTTTTGGGGTGTTTGGGGTGACATTATTGGGGTTATTGGGGTGACATTTTTGGGGTGATTGGGGTCAGTTTTGGGGTGTTTAGGATGACATTTTGGGCGTGCTTAGGGTGACATTATTGGGATTTTTCGGGTGACATTTTTGGGGTGTTTAGGGTGACATTATTGGGGTATTTGGGGTGACATTATTGGGGTGTTTGGGGTGACATTATTGGGGTATTTGGGTGACATTTTTGGGGTGTTTGGGGTCAGTTTTGGGGTGTTTAGGGTGACATTATTGGGGTTTTTGGGGTGACATTTTTTGGGTATTTTGGTGACATTTTTTGGGTGTTTAGGGTGACATTATTGGGGTTTTTGGGGTGACATTTTTGGGGTTTTTGGGGTGACATTTTTGGGGTGTTTGAGGTCAGTTTTGGGGTGTTTAGGGTGACATTATTGGGGTTTTTGGGGTGACATTTTTGGGGTGTTTGGGGTGACATTTTTGGGGTGTTTAGGGTGACATTGCCATTGTCCCCATTGTCCCCAGGGCTGCATGAACAACGTCACCTTCGGCTCCCCGAGGGGGGGGTACTACGAGACCGTGGCGGGGGGCGCGGGGGCCGGGCCCGGCTGGGGGGGGCGCAGCGGGGTCCACACACACATGACCAACACCCGGATCACCGACCCCGAGATCCTCGAGAGCAGGTGGGTCTGGGGGCTCTGGGGGGCTTTGGGGGGTCCTAAGGGGTCTGTGGGGTTTGGGGGGCTCAGGGGGTCCCGGGGGTCCCACACGCACATGACCAACACCCGGATCACCGACCCCGAGATCCTCAAAATGAGGTGGGTCTGGGGGCTCTGGGGGGCTTTGGGGGGTCCTGGGGGGCTTTGGGGGGTCCTAAAGGGTCTGGGGGCTCAGGGGGTCCCACACACACATGACCAACACCCGCATCACTGACCCCAAGATCCTCAAAATGAGGTGGGTCTGGGGGCTCTGGGGGGGTCTGGGGGGGTCTGGGGGCTTTGGGGGGCCCTATGGGGTCTGGGGGCTTTGGGGGGTCCTAAAGGGTCTGGGGTCCCGGGGGTCCAACATGCACATGACCAACACCAGGATCACTGACCCTGAGATCCTCAAAATGAGGTGGGTCTGGGGGCTCTGGGGGGTTTTGGGGGGTCCTGGGGGATTTGGGGGGTCCTAAAGGGTCTGTGGGGTTTGGGGGGTCCCGGGGGTCCCACACGCACATGACCAACACCAAGATCAAGGACCCCGAGATCCTCAAGATGAGGTGGGTCTGGGGGCTCTGGGGGGCTTTGGGGGGTCCTGGGGGGCTTTGGGGGGTCCTAAGGGGTCTGTGGGGTTTGGGGGGCCCCGGGGGTCCCACACGCACATGACCAACACCCGGATCACCGACCCCGAGATCCTCGAGAGCAGGTGGGTCTGGGGGCTCTGGGGGGTTTTGGGGGGTCCTGGGGGGATTTGGGGGGTCCTAAAGGGTCTGTGGGGTTTGGGGGGTCCCGGGGGTCCCACACGCACATGACCAACACCAAGATCAAGGACCCCGAGATCCTCAAGATGAGGTGGGTCTGGGGGCTCTGGAGGGATTTGGGGGAGTTTGGGGGTCTCAGGATGATTTTTGGGGTTCCTGACCCCATTTTTTCCATCTCTCCCTCAGGTAGCCGGTGGTGCTATGGGGGTGATTTTTGGGGTGATTTTGGGGTGATTTTGGGGTGATTTTTGGGGTGATTTTTGGGGTGATTTTGGGATGATTTTTGGGCTGATTTTGGGGTGATTTTGGGGTGATTTTGGGTGATTTCACCCGGTTTTTCTGTGCCCCCCCCAGGTACCCGGTGGTGCTGAGGCCCCTCGAGCTCCGGGTGGGCTCGGGGTGATTTTGGGGTGATTTTTGGGGTGATTTTGGGGTGATTTTCGGGCGTTTTCACCCCGTTTTTCCTTCCAGGTACCCGGTGGTGCTGTGAGGGGATCAGGACAGATTTGGGGTGATTTTGGGGTGATTTTTGGGGTGTTTTACCCCGTTTTTCTGTGTTTCCCCCATAGGTACCCGGTGGTTCTGCGTCGCTTCGAGCTCCGGGCGGGCTCGGGTGATTTTGGGGTGATTTTTGGGGTGATTTTGGGGTGATTTTTGGGGAGTTTTGACCCCGTTTTTCCTTCCAGGTACCCGGTGGTGCTGTGAGGGGATCAGGACAGATTTGGGGTGATTTTTGGGGTGATTTTTGGGGTGTTTTACCCCGTTTTTCTGTGTTTCCCATAGGTACCCGGTGGTTCTGCGTCGCTTCGAGCTCCGGGCGGGCTCGGGGTGATTTTGGGGTGATTTTTGGGGTGATTTTTGGGGTGATTTTTGGGTGATTTTTGGGGAGTTTTCACCCCGTTTTTCCTTCCAGGTACCCGGTGGTGCTGTGAGGGGATCAGGACAGATTTGGGGTGATTTTTGGGGTGATTTTTGGGTGGTTTTACCCCGTTTTTCTGTGTTTCTCCCATAGGTACCCGGTGGTTCTGCGATGCTTCGAGCTCCGGGTGGGCTCGGGGGGATTTTGGGGTGATTTTTGGGGTGATTTTTGGGGTGATTTTGGGGGGATTTTTGGGGTGATTTTTGGGGTGATTTTTGGGGAGTTTTCACCCCGTTTTTCCTTCCAGGTACCCGGTGGTGCTGTGAGGGGATCAGGACAGATTTGGGGTGATTTTTGGGCGATTTTTGGGTGGTTTTACCCCATTTTTTCCATCCCTTTGTAGGTTCCCGATGGTTCTGAGGTGCTTCAAGCTCCGGGCAGGCTTGGGGGGATTTTGGGGTGATTTTGGGGCAATTTTTGAGGGGTTTTGACCCTGTTTTTCCTTCCAGGTACCCGGTGGTGCTGTGAGGGGATCAGGACAGATTTGGGGTGATTTTTGGGCAATTTTTGGGGGGTTTCACCCCGTTTTTTTCCATCCCTTTGCAGGTACCGGTGGTGCTGCAGCGCTTCGAGCTCTGGGTGGGCTCGGGGGGATTTTGGGATTATTTTGGGGTGATTTTGGGGTGGTTTTACCCCATTTTTTCCATCCCTTTGCAGGTACCCGGTGGTTCTGAGGCGCTTCGAGCTCCGGGCGGGCTCGGGGGATTTTGGGGTGATTTTTTGGGGTGATTTTGGGGTGATTTTTGGGGAGTTTTCACCCCGTTTTTCCTTCCAGGTACCCGGTGGTGCTGTGAGGGGATCAGGACAGATTTGGGGTGATTTTGGGGTGATTTTTGGGGTGTTTCACCCCGTTTTTCTGTGTTTCCCATAGGTACCCGGTGGTTCTGCGTCGCTTCGAGCTCTGGGTGGGCTCGGGGGATTTTTGGGGTGATTTTTGGGGTGATTTTTGGGGTGATTTTGGGGTGATTTTGGGATGATTTTGGGGTGATTTTGGGGTGACTTTTGGGGTGATTTTGGGGTGATTTTTGGGGAGTTTTGACCCCGTTTTTCCTTCCAGGTACCCGGTGGTGCTGTGAGGGGATCAGGACAGATTTGGGGTGATTTTTGGGGTGATTTTTGGGGGGTTTTACCCCATTTTTTCCATCCCTTTGCAGGTACCCGGTGGTTCTGCGTCACTTCGAGCTCTGGGTGGGCTCGGGGTGATTTTGGGGTGATTTTTGGGGTGATTTTTGGGGTGATTTTTGGGGGGTTTCACCCCGTTTTTCCTTCCAGGTACCCGGTGGTGCTGTGAGGGGATCAGGACAGATTTGGGGTGATTTTTGGGGTGATTTTTGGGGGGTTTCACCCCGTTTTTCTGTGTTTCCCATAGGTACCCGGTGGTTCTGCGTCGCTTCGAGCTCTGGGCGGGCTCGGGGTGATTTTGGGGTGATTTTGGGATGATTTTTGGGGTGATTTTTTGGGGAGTTTTCACCCCGTTTTTCCTTCCAGGTACCCGGTGGTGCTGTGAGGGGATCAGGACAGATTTGGGGTGATTTTTGGGCAATTTTTTGGGTGGTTTTACCCCGTTTTTCTGTGTTTCCCATAGGTACCCGGTGGTTCTGCGTCGCTTCGAGCTCCGGGCGGGCTCGGGGGGATTTTGGGGTGATTTTTTGGGTGATTTTTGGGGTGATTTTTGGGGTGATTTTTGGGGAGTTTTTCCTTCCAGGTACCCGGTGGTGCTGTGAGGGGATCAGGACAGATTTGGGATGATTTTTGGGCAATTTTTTGGGGGGTTTTACCCCATTTTTTCCATCCCTTTGTAGGTACCCGATGTTCTGAGGCGTTTCAAGCTCCGGGCGGGCTCGGGGTGATTTTGGGGTGATTTTTGGGGTGATTTTGGGGTGATTTTTGGGGGGTTTTGACCCTGTTTTGCCCCCTACAGGTACCTAGTGATGCTGTGGCAGACTCGGGGTGATTTGGGGTGATTTTTTGGGTGATTTTGGGGTGATTTTTGGGGTGATTTTTGGGTGGTTTTACCCCGTTTTTCTGTGTTTCCCATAGGTACCCGGTGGTTCTGCGTCGCTTCGAGCTCCGGGCGGGCTCGGGGGGCGCGGGCCGGTACCGGGGGGGGGACGGGGTGGTCCGGGAGCTGCAGTTCCGGGCGCCCACCCAGCTCTCGGTGCTGAGCGAGCGCCGGGCCAGCCGGCCCTATGGGATGGCAGGTGAGAGACCCCCAAAAACACCCAAATTCACCCCAAAATCACCCCCATGATCCAGGCCCTACGGGATGGCAGGTGAGAGACCCCAAAAAATCCCCAAATTCACCCCAAAATTCCTTCAAAAATCCCCCGTGATCCAGGCCCTATGGGATGGCAGGTGAGGGACCCCAAAAATACCCAAATTCACCCCAAAATCCCCCCAAAAATCCCCCAAATTCCCATAACCCAGGCCCTACGGGATGGCAGGTGAGAGACCCCCAAAATACCCAAATTCACCCCAAAATCACCCCAAAAATCCCCCCCAAATCCCCCATGATCCAGGCCCTACGGGATGGCAGGTGAGGGACCCCCAAAAATACCCAAATTCGCCCCAAAATCACCCCAAAAATCCCCCAAATGCCCATAACCCAGGCCCTATGGGATGGCAGGTGAGGGACCCCAAAAACACCCAAATTCACCCCAAAAATCCCCCAAATCCCCCATGATCCAGGCCCTACGGGATAGCAGGTGAGGGACCCCCAAAAAACACCCAAATTCACCCCAAAATCACCCCAAATTCACCCCAAAATCCCCTGAGCCACCAGGCCCTACGGGATGGCAGGTGAGGGACCCCCAAAAACACCCAAATTCACCCCAAAATTCCCCCAAAAATCCCCCAAATCCCCCATGATCCAGGCCCTACAGGATGGAAGGTGAGGGACCCCAAATACACCCAAATTCATCCCAAAATCACCCCAAAAATCCACCAAATTCCCATAACCCAGGCCCTACGGGATGGCAGGTGAGAGACCCCCAAAAATCCCCAAATTCACCCCAAAATTCCTTCAAAATCCTCCCCAAATACCCCACAACACCTGAGCCACCCGGCCCTACGGGATGGCAGGTGAGAGACCCCAAAAACACCCAAATTCACCCCAAAATCCCCCCCAAAATTCCCCAAATCCCCCATGATCCAGGCCCTACAGGATGGAAGGTGAGGGACCCCCAAAAACACCCAAATTCACCCCAAAATCACCCCAAAAATCCCCCAAATCCCCCATGATCCAGGCCCTATGGGATAGCAGGTGAGGGACCCCCAAAAACACCCAAATTCACCCCAAAATCACCCCAAAAATATCCCAAATTCACCCCAAAACCCCCCAAAAATCCCCCATGATCCAGGCCCTATGGGATGGCAGGTGAGGGACCCCAAAAATACCCAAATTCACCCCAAAATCCCCCAAAAATCCCCCAAATCCCCCATGATCTAGGCCCTATGGGACAGCAGGTGAGAGACCCCAAAAATCCCCAAATTCACCCCAAAATCACCCCAAAATCACCCCAAAATCACCCCAAAAAATCCCCCAAAAATCCCCCAAATCCCCCATGATCCAGGCCCTACGGGATGGCAGGTGAGAGACCCCAAAAACACCCAAATTCACCCCAAAATCACCCCAAATTCACCCCAAAATCACCCCCAAATCCCCTGAGCCACCAGGCCCTATGGGATGGCAGGTGAGGGACCCCCAAAAATACCCAAATTCACCCCAAAATCACCCCAAAAATCCCCCCCAAATCCCCCATGATCCAGGCCCTACGGGATGGCAGGTGAGAGACCCCAAAAATACCCAAATTCACCCCAAAATCCCCCCAAAAATCCCCCAAATTCCCATAACCCAGGCCCTATGGTATGGCGGGTGAGAGACCCCAAAAACACCCAAATTCACCCCAAAAATCCCCCAAATCCCCATGATCCAGGCCCTATGGGATGGCAGGTGAGAGACCCCCAAAAATACCCAAATTCACCCCAAAATCCCCCCAAAAATCCCCCAAATCCCCCATGATCCAGGCCCTATGGGATGGCAGGTGAGAGACCCCCAAAAATACCCAAATTCACCCCAAAATCACCCCAAAATCCCCTGAGCCACCCGGCCCTACGGGATGGCAGGTGAGGGACCCCCAAAAATACCCAAATTCACCCCAAAATCACCCAAAAATCCCCCAAATCCCCCATAATCCAGGCCCTACAGGATGGAAGGTGAGGGACCCCAAAAAACACCCAAATTCACCCCAAAATCACCCCCCAATCCCCCATGATCCAGGCCCTACGGGATGGCAGGTGAGAGACCCCCAAAAATACCCAAAATCACCCCAAAATCACCCCAAATTCACCCCAAAATCACCCCAAAAATCACCCCAAAAATCCCCCAAATCCCCCATGATCCAGGCCCTATGGGATGGCAGCTGAGAGACCCCAAAAACACCCAAAATCCCCCAAAAATCCCCCAAATTCCCATAACCCAGGCCCTATGGGATGGCAGGTGAGGGACCCCAAAAATACCCAAATTCACCCCAAAATTCCTTCAAATCCTCCCCAAATACCCCACAACACCTGAGCCACCAGGCCCTACGGGATGGCAGGTGAGGGACCCCCAAAAATACCCAAATTCACGCCAAAATCACCCCAAAAATCCACCAAATCCCCCATGATCCAGGCCCTATGGGATGGCAGGTGAGAGACCCCCAAAAACACCCAAATTCACCCCAAAATCACCCCAAAAATCCCCCCCAAAATTGCCCATGATCCAGGCCCTATGGGATGGCAGGTGAGGGACCCCAAAAAAACCCAAATTCACCCCAAAAATCCCAAAATCCCCCATGATCCAGGCCCTACAGGATGGAAGGTGAGAGACCCCCAGAAAACACCGAAATTCACCCCAAAATCCCCCCAAAAATCCCCCAAATCCCCCATGATCCAGGCCCTATGGGATGGCAGGTGAGAGACCCCCAAAAACACCCAAATTCACCCCAAAATCCCCCCAGAAATCCCCCAAATTCCCATAACCCAGGCCCTATGGGATGGCAGGTGAGGGACCCCCAAAAACACCCAAATTCACCCCAAAATTCCTTCAAAATCCTCCCCAAATACCCCACAACACCTGAGCCACCAGGCCCTATGGGATGGCAGGTGAGAGACCCCAAAAATACCCAAATTCACCCCAAAATCCCCCCAAAAATCCCCTAAAATATCCCCAAAACACCTCCCAAAACACCCCCCAAAATCCCCCTAAATCATCCCCAAATTCCCCCCCAAATTTCCCCAAAATCCCCCAAATTCACCCCAAAATCCCCCCCAAACCCCCCCTGACGCCCCCTCTTGCCCAGGGGGGCTCCCGGGGGCGCCGGGGCTGAACCTGCTGCTGCGGAGGGACGGGCGAGTGATCAACCTGGGCGGCAAGAGCTCGGTGTGCGTGGAGCCGGGGGTGAGCCAAAATCCCCCAAAATCACCCCAAAAATATCCCCAAAACCTGCGAAAAAACTGCCCTAAAACTGCACCAAAAACTGCCCCAAAATCACCCAAACCCCATCAACCTGGGCGGCAAGAGCTCGGTGTGCGTGGAGCCGGGGGTGAGCCAAAACTGCCCAAAATCACCCCAAAAATAGCCCCAAAATCACCCCAAAAACATCCCCAAAACCTGCCCAAAAACATCCCCAAAACCTGCCCGAAAACTGTGCCAAAAACTGCCCCAAAATCAGCCCAAAAAACCTGGTCAAAATCACCCAAACCCCATCAACCTGGGCGGCAAGAGCTCGGTGTGCGTGGAGCCTGGGGTGAGCCAAAACTGCCCAAAATCACCCCAAAAACATCCCCAAAACCTGCCCGAAAACTGCCCTAAAACTGTGCCAAAAACTGCCCCAAAATCACCCCAAAAACTGCTCCAAAA